>NC_004328.3:145000-212500 GCF_000002765.6 Plasmodium falciparum 3D7 | reverse complement strand
AATGAACCATGTTAATAGTAATAGTAGTAATAATAATAATGATGATAATAATGTTCATCCTTTAAAAAAAAGAAAAATTCTCTTGAATAATATGTATGTCATTAAGAAATTTTTACTTTTGTACAAATCATATAAAATAATTAAGATCTGGAATAAATTATACTTTTTGTGTTTTACAAATTTTTGTTTTAATATAAATAGGAAAGATTATTTTTATAAGAACATTCTTTATCAGATGAAAAAAAAGAAATGTGAATATATACATAGACAGATTGTGGAGATATATATACGTATTATTAACATACTTAAGTTGAAAAGAGTTGGAAAGAGATATGTGAGAAAAAAGAATTTGTTCACTATAAATTATAGTAATATAACTAATCAAATGAGATATGAAATAATGAGAAATAAATATATAAATGTAGTTATATGTTTATGTAGAATATTTTTTAAATATGTAGATAATATTTTATTATGTAAGAAAAATATGTTAAAAAGTTATCTGTATTATTATAACAAATTGAAAGAACCATATTATCCTTATAATAATATTAAAAAGGATATGGTTATGGAAAAAAGACTAATAAAAAATATATGTAGTGATTATTTTAATTATATAAAAAAGAAAAGAAATGATCTTTTTCATATGAGCACAGGAAGATATAATTTTAAAAATAAACCACACGACACGAATGAACCGTATATCATAAATATTAGTGATTTAAAAAATGAAAAATCTGAATTTGGTCATATCATTAATTTGGATAATTTTTATAAAAATAAGAAGAATGAAAATATATTTATGTCAGCTCCCAGAAAAAATAGAAATAATAAAAAGGAAGAAATAGGAAAAAAACAAAAAAATACACATAAGAGAAATTGTAAGGGTATTAAATATTTATACTGTAGACTTAAAAATAATCCGGATATGATTAAGATAGGAAGGGCGAATAAGATAAAGAGACCAACTAAGTATAAAATTAAGAAAAAAATAAAAAGAATACATTGTCATAATAATTTTTCAGAGTATTTATATAAAGGCATAGAAGGAAATATAGGTCAATATAAAAATGAGTATTTTACTACTATGAATAGAACTTATTTAATGAAAAGGAAATTAAAGGAACACCGAGTGAGAATAAGAAAGAAATATATAGAGGATATTGAACCGAATGTTAAAAAAAAAAAAGAACCATTATATGAAAATGTAAATGAAAATTTATGTGTACATATGAATAAAAATATATGTGTAGATATGTATAAAAATATATGTGTAGATATGAATAAAAATATATGTGTAGATATGAATAAAAATATATGTGTAGATATGAATAAAAATATATGTGGAGATATGAATAAAAATATATGTGTAGATATGAATAAAAATATATGTGGAGATATGAATAAAAATATATGTGGAGATATGAATAAAAATATATGTGTAGATATGAATAAAAATATATGTGTAGATATGAGTAAAAATTTATGTGCACATATAAATAATACCAATAATCATATAACCAATCTTGGTTTGATTAAAAAAGTTGGGGAAGATGAAAAAAAGGGGAAAGGGGAGTTCTTTACAAATATAACATATGCCGAAAGGTGTGATGTGATATCAAGATATAAAGAGGATACTAAAAATAAGGATATCATAAAAATAAATACAACTCATTTGAATATTAATGTAAAAAGGGATTGTATTATAAATAGCAAGACCGAAATAATGTCTAGGATACATTGTGAGAAATATACAAGAAAAAAAAAGAGTAGCAATAATATGATGAAAGATATTAATATAAAGAATGATTTAACTAATATTATATATGTAGATGATAAAGACAAAATAGGACTTGATGAAGATAAGGTATGTAAAATGAATGAAGACTTTAAGGAAAAGCATAAAATAATGGAGGATGTTATGAAATTGGTGGATTTTTCAAAAGATAATAATGAATATAAGGATGTTCATTGTTATGAACATAAGAATGGTAATTATAATGAATATAAGGATGTTCATTGTTATGAACATAAGAATGGTAATTATAATGAATATAATGATGTTCATTATGATGAACATAAGAATGGTAATTATAATGAATATAAGAATGTTCATTATGATGAACATAAGAATGGTAATTATAATGAATATAATGATGTACATTATAATCGCTTATTAAAGAGAGAAAAACAATTCATAGAATATTTAAAAAACTGTGATGATATTAAAAATAATTACGATATGATTACATTAATAAAAGACAATACATCTAATTTTGTTTACAAATGTTATGATAAAAAGAGGAATAGATATGTTGCTATAAAATGTGTAAATAAAGAAAAGCAATTATCTATTATGAGTTATAGTACCTATGTTAATATATATAAAATTATACAAAGGATTAATAACGAGAATGTAGTAAAAATATATGACTTATTAGAAAATAAATTACATTTTTTTATTGTTATGGAATTATGTGAAGGTATTGATTTAGTAGATTATGTGTCTAAGGAAAATATTTCTTTTGAGAAAACAAAAAGTATTATATGTCAGCTATTGAATGGAATATATGCTTTACATTCCAATTATGTTATTCACCGTGATATCAAATTAGATAACTTAATGTTTAAGGATAAGAATTTAGAAACATTAGTAATCGTAGATTTTGACATGAGTGTGTATATGTATAACGATTCTGAAACGAGTACAAGATATCATACATGTGGAACGCAAAACATGAATACATTATATCACATGTGTGTCCCAGATAATATGAATGAATTATATGAACTTAATGACATTCGAGATAAGCATATGAACCTGTTAAGAAGTTTGACGAAAGAGCAATTTGATGAGGAAAAATTTATAAATATGAACACAGTACAAATAAAAGGATTGAATGATAACATTAGAGATGAGAATGATTATTATATAATGAATAAGCATCATAATAATAATAATAATAATAACAATAACAATAACAATAACAATAACAATGTTGTGTGTGAAAAATTGGGGGGTCAAAATTACCATGCTATGATCGGTAAGAAATATGAACTTTCTCAATATCCAAAAGACACAAATTTTGAAAAAGATAATTTAATTACAAATAATATATATTCAAATAAGATATATAAAAACAAAAATGATAAAAATAATTTGATGAAGATCATACCCTTTTCTGAAAATTATATGAAAGGAAATAAGAATAATAAGAAAACAACTTCACTCAATTATAAGTATATAAATTCTATAGGTCGAAATTTATGTGCTTGTACAGGAAATACAGAAAAGACTTTTATTAATGATGGAGAAAAAGTTATATATAATGATTTAATAATAGGAACTAAAGAATATATGTCACCCTATTGTTTAAAAGGTATATATAGTATAAGAACAGATATCTATAGTATAGGAGTAACTATATATTTAATACTTTTTAAAAATTTCCCATATTTATTTGATGAAATTAGTATAAGAAAATGGGAACATTTTGTTATTAACAAAAATAAAAATATTCTTATTCCATTCTCCTTCTTATTTCATAATATTAATTGTTCTTATTTTATTAAATTAATGGATATATACTTAATAAATAATAATATATACTTTAGTAAAAATAGTTATTTATTAGATAACAAATTCAAGGAATTAGAAAAAATAGAAAACATCAAATTTGATTTTAAGCAATTCAAAATTAATGTTAACAATATTTATTTGATACAAATATTGAAGAAATCTTTATCTCTCGAAATAAATGAGCAGTACACCAATGTTTCGGAAATTTTGGAGAATAAATTTTTTACATAACAAACAAAAGGGAAGCATAATAAGAATAATAAAATAAAAAAATAAAAAAAATAAAAATAAAAAAAATAAAAATAAAAAAAATAAAAATAAAAAATAATAAAAATAAAAAAAAATAAAACATTTTATATGTATATGATGATATTTATATTATTTTTTTGCAATTAATATTGTATATATTATGTAGTTACATATATTTATATGTTATTATTTATATATATATATACATATATATATATATATATTTATATTTATATATATGTAATAATTTTCCTATTTACTACATTTTATATATTTCCGATTATTTCTAAATATATTTCTATGTTTGCATATTTACAAATTCAAAAAATTTTTTTTTTTTTCTTGTTTTATATATTTTAGTGTCATATTTTTCTCTTTATATATATATATATATATTAATTATTGATTTTTTTTTGTTGTCATTTTTTTTGGTAAATCTTTACTCTTATTTTTTAGTATATTTATAATTTTTTTTTGTAAAATTTTTTTTTTTGTAAAATTTTTTTTTTTGGTGTTTTTTTTTTGGTGTTTTTTTTTTGAGTATACAAAATTTCCATCATGCTTATTTACTATTTTAACATATTAACATGTTAATATTTTTAAATATATATAAACACATAAATATATATATATATATATATATATATATATATATATTATACTATTTAGTAAAAAAACACATTACATAAAAATTTTGATGGTATAAACATATTAAAATACAATTTTTTATTATCCTCAAGGATAAAAACAACATTATGTTAAAAAAAACAAAACAAAAAAAATGAAATCAAAAAATACAAGGGGTTATTATCATTGATAAGGTGTAAATATTTTAATATTTTCACAAAAAAAATAAAAAATATATATATATATAAATAAATAAATATATACATATATTCGTGGATGCTCTTGTTCTGTATTTTATCTAAATGCCGATATTAAATCTTCATCCTCTTCATCACTCACATAAACAATATTATTTTTAACATCATTATTGTGAATATGCTTCATATTGTTAATATTTACATTATGCATATTATCAAGTTTGTAATTATTATATGGTACATCATCTGTAGTAGTATAACTATAATTTATATCATGAGTATCTTTTTTCATATATATATTATTTTCTGTAGGAACTTTGGGATAAGATGAATATTTATCCATATTACTTTCATATGAATAATTTTCATATATACTACTAAGACTATTTTTATGAGAATACGTTCCATGAGTATATTTAGCACTTTGTGTATTGTCATAATAATAAGATGTCTTTTCGTTACATACGTTAGAATTTGGTACATTTTCATATATAATATTTTCACTAGAGGAGTTATTATATGGTATATTATCTTGACTAGCACTATTATATATCATACTATTTTGTTTGGTATTATCATATGGTATATTATCTTGAATAGCATTATTATATATCATACTATTTTGTTTGGTATTATCATATGGTATATTATCTTGGCTAGCATTATTATATATTATACTTTTTTTTTGTTTTGTATTATCATATGGTATATTTTCTTGACTATCATTATTATATATTATACTTTTTTTTTGTTTTGTATTATCATATGGTATATTATCTTGACTATCATTATTATATATCATACTATTTTGTTTGGTATGATCATGTCTTATGTTATCTTTTCCCATATTATCATATATAATCTTGCCCTTATTCATCTCAAGAGATCCACTAGACTCATAATAGGGATATGCACGTTTGTCATCAAATTGAACACCTTCCTCATAATAACTAAATTTATTTTCCTTTTCATTATTAGGCATATTATTATTAAGTACACATACATCTAAATTGGTTACATCCGTTTTATAATCCTTAATAATGTAATTATTTTCACTTTTGTGATCATAAAAAATATTAGTTTTGACATCATTATAACTATCAATTTTTTGTGATTGTTTATAATTAAGAATATTTTTTTTATAACTCGAAGTATCATAAACATCATATTCATGTTTTTTATTTGTTTCTTCTATTAAATTATCAATGGATATAGCATCACTGTGATCACTATTTATGGCATCCTTATCTGTATTATCGCTATCATTAAAATTGAAGTTGTTTTCTGTATTAATATTATTGTTATAATAGAATTCATTTTTGTTTAATCCAGAATTTGAATGTTTATTATTATCTTTGAATTTATAATTTTTTTTAGGTTTCCATATTTTAAGATGTTCTATATCATTTTTCCATATTTTTACATTTCCTCCATTACCTCCGGATAATAAAAATTCTGACTTGTTCAGGTATTTCAAAAAGTGCACACCATTAGTATGTCCATGAAAAGAAGAGATGATTATACCGTTTGTTATAGACCATAAAATGATTGCATCTTCATATCCTGCATAAAGGATTTTCTTTTCTTTATTTACGCATAATGATAGAACATTATTATCGTAGAGTAATGGTGGTATGTATAATGCGGAAATATTATTATCAACAATAACTTTGGTAATAACAATTTTTTGTTCATCATCATTACAAGATGGGTTATTATTATTATTATTATTATGTATATTATAAAATATTTTTTTGTCATGTTGGTCCTTTTTTTGATGTTTATACATTTGTGTATCTTCAGTTATATAATTATCTTTATACATATCATAATTATTACCATTTTCTAGATGATTATATGATGAATAAGTACCACTAGATGGATTACCATAAAAAGAATGCTCAGAATTTGTATTATCAATATGTGGAGTTGTGACCTTGAATTTATTATCATTTATATTGTATGTGTCAACATAACTTTTCGCCTTCATATTGGTATGCATATTTTTTATTTTATCCATATTCTGTACATTTTTATAACTTTTTGTTTCATTAAGGTAATGATAATTATAACATGCTATAACATTATCATACCCCACAAATAGATATTTATCGGTATTTGTAAAACAATTAATTTTAATACCGTTTTTTATTTTTTTTGTATCTATATATATGGGTGGGTTAGTAGACATATTATAAACAAAGAATAAGGATGAATCTGTGCCTATAATAATATTATTATATGCTAATAAATGACATGTGGTAATTTTATCTTTATCTAATCTTTTATTACATCTACCTCCACTTAATATTTTATACTTATCATTTAAATTTATTAATCTAAAAGCATTATCATATCCACATGTACAGAATAAATCATCATTAAATTGCATCATTTTTAATATAGTATCATGATGATAAGTAATATTTTTAATATATGTTAATGTAAAGGATTCTATATTAATTTTATATATATGTATTTTCCCATCATCTCCTGAAATGATAGCTTGCTTATTTTTTTCAGAACATATAATATTTCTAGCTTTATAAATAGTTTGTTCTTTATAGGTTTCAACAAAGTTTGACGTTAAATCATTATTATAAGAAAAAACTTTAATTTCTCCTATCATATCTGGTTCAATAATAGACCATAATTTCCCCAGTTTACTTAAATTACTTTTATCTTCATAAACACAAATAAGAAAATTATATTTTTGATTAATATATAAATCGCTTAATGAAAATTTTTGTGTACCTATATTATTTATTAATTTGGTTTTAACGATATCTATAGATAAATTTATTTTATCATAAAATAAAAGGAAATTTAAAAATATTGCACAACATCTTATATCTGGTCTAATAAATAAATTCTGGATATAACTATTTAATATTCTCTTACGATAACTTATATACTCATTATTCTTATAAGACATTAATTTTTTTTTAGGTAAATTTGGTAAAGCTGAAAATCCTAAATGTAATAATTCACAATTTAATTCTTCAAATTCGCTATATCTTTTATTTATCTCATATTTCAGTTCATTATATTCTACTAATATAACATAATATATTTTTTCATTCTTATATTCCACACGGTTTATATGAATGTCAAACTTTTCTAAGTCCATAATGTAAGTCTTTTAAAAGAATAGCAAAATATGTATATATCTTAGAAATATAAACGATAATTAATAAATATTTTATCAATATATATATTATTAATATTATATATATATATATATATATATATATATTTAAATGTATTATATATATAATTACTTTTATTTTAAAATATATATATATATATATATATATATATATATATATATATATATATATATATATATATATTAATTTATTTAAAATAATAACTATATATTTTAATATCAATATTTCAAACATGATTAATCATTTTAATATAATATGTACTTTCACATATTAACCAAAAAAAAAATTAAAATAAAAAATAAAATATAATAAAATATAATAAAATAAAATGCATATAATTGCAATAAATCTTTAAATAATTATATATATATATATATATATATAATATATATTATCCAACAAATTAAATATGATTTAGAAAAAATAAGGGAAAATATATATATATATATATATATATATATATATAAACAATATATTTTTTATTCATAATATACTTGATATATTTATTACTATACATAAAATAAAATAAATATTTAAATTTTATGCGGAGGGCATATTTTTTTTTTTGTATACTTTTATATGTCATTATATAATATATAAATATTATAATAATATCAAAAAATATATTATAAACATATTATATTATTATGTGTATTTTTATATAATCTATTGAAATATTTATATATATATATATATATTTTTTTTTTTATATTATTATTTTTAAATGTGAAATATATAAAATATGTATTATATAAAAATATTCTTTTTTCCTTTTTGCAACAAAAAAAAAAAAAAAAAAAAAAATTGACTTTTTAATAAACAGCCAAAATGAATAATTAAGAATAATTTGTGTTGTAAAAAAAAAATAAATAAATAAATAAATCTATTAAATGATAGGATAAGTTTTTGAATATTTTATTATTGTTACATAGATATATACATATATTTACAATATACCTTTTAAAATATTTTTACATGTTATATATTATAACTAAAAAATATAGGGATTATTATATATATATATATATATATATATATGTTAATTTTTTATTTGTTTGGACAATTTTAAGAGAACACATACAAAATGTTGTTGACACAATTACAAATAAATAGAAAAAATTATAAAAAAATAATTCACATGGGATATTATAAAAAAAAAAAAAAAATAATGTGTGTTATTACAAGTGTATATGTACACATTAAAAGAACAAAATGAAGGAAATATTGAATAATAAAAAAAAAAAAAAATAAAAAAAATAAAAAAAATAAAATAAAATAATAGGGGTGATTACTGATTGTGTATTATATACTTTAATGTTTTTCTCAAAAGAAAACATTTCTAAAACAATATGTATATATATATATATATATATATATGTATGTATTTATTTATATCCTTAAGATACCCTTTAACGATACATTTTTCATTTATTTTTTTTTATTTTTTTTTCTGTTATTTTTTTTGTTGCTTTTATTCTTGTTGGTTTCATTCTGGTGAACATTAGTAGTTTCTGTTGTATCAAACTTTTGTTCTTTTTCATTATTTTCATTTTTGTTTACATTCTCTTGAGTCTTTACTTCATTTTCTAAAACTTTAATTTCGTTATTTCGAAATGTATTTATATCTTGATTTCCCACTTGTGATTTTCCTAACATTTCTTGTGTTTCTACCTCATTATTAAGGACTGGCGTGTGTATATCTGTTTTGTGAACTTTGGCAGAATCTTTTATATCATTTTTTTCATGTTCATTAATTTTATATTCTTCCAATGGTTCTTTTATTATTTTATTTTGTTCTTTATCATCTTTTATATTTTTTTCAAATTGATTGTTTATTTTATTTTCTGAATTTATAGAAATATTTTTATCAATATTAATATCTCCATTAATTTTGTTACTATAATATTGTAATTCTTCCTGTTTACTGTTATTTTGTTCATCTTCTGAAGAATAAATATCTTTTTCTTCTTTCTTAATATCATTACTTTTCGTAAGTTCAATTTGTATTACTTCTTCTTTATTCACTTCTATAATTTCCGTTTCTTGTTTTTTATATTCATAGAATGGTTCGATGATTTCAGTATCTTGCTTTATATATGCTGCATTGGTAGGTTCAATAACATCTTGGAATTCTTCTATATCTTCATTTTTTTTATTTAATAAATTAATATCCTCATTTATATCTTGTTCAAAAGGTTCTTTATGTTCTTTAAATCCGTGTGTTTCATTCTCTTTATTATTGTTTTTTTTTTCGTCTACACATTTGTCGTCATTCTTATTTTCTTCTTTTTCAGATGTGATAAAGGATGACATCTTAAAGCTGTTACTAAATAGTGGTATCTTCCATTCATTTTTGATACTATCGTTTAATGACTTGGGACGTTTCTCATTCTTTACACCATCATTTTTTACACCATCATTTATTACACCATCATTTTTTACACCATCATTTATTACACCATCATTTTTTACACCATCATTTTTTACACCATCATTTTTTACACCATCATTTTTTACACCATCATTTATTACACCATCATTTATTACACCATCATTTTTTACACCATCATTTTTTACACCATCATTTATTACACCATCATTTTCTTTTTCGTCATTTTCTTTTTCTTCATTTTCTTTTTCGTCATTTTCTTTTTCTTCTATATTTTTTACATTTTCTTTTATGAAATCTCCCTCCTTAGTCCTAAAAACATCCTCCTTTAATACTGTAAATTTCGGTTTATCTAATAAATGATCATTCCTACTTTCATATAACACATTTGATACATTTTTAAGATGGTCCAAATTTTCAGTTTCTTTTGGAGTAGAGCATATTTTTTTATTATTTACAAAATCATGAAAAGATATATTTTCACCGTCATTTATAATATTTGAATTACTTGTTGAATTAAAGTTATTTAATGTTACATTATTTATTTGTACCAATTCTGTATTTTTAATTTTTTCTAAATTATAAGTTTTTTCATTTGGAATTACGCTAGATATATTATCCAAAATACTCTTGTTATTAGAAAAGGCATCCTTGTTTTGATGAATATCTTTAACTTTATCATTAATATTATGATCATAATTATTGTTTAAGAGTTCGTTTTTTTCTATGTGTTGTTTGTTTTGATTTAACAATTTATTATCTTCAATTATATGATTAGCATTATTGTTACATACATTATTATTATTATTATTATTATTATTATTACTATTTGTATTATGGTTATGTTCTATTTTTTTGGAGGGACTTATCATTCTATCATCTTTTATATAAAAATTATCCTCAACATGTTTCATCATTTTTAATTGGTCCGATGTGTTTGTCGTATTATATTCTTTATTCATATGTTCATCTTCATTATTATTATTTTTTGAGGTTAAGCTATATTTCTTTTGTACATCAAAATTTTCATTCTTTTTAATATTGAAGGAAGAGTTTGAAGGTACTTTCTTTTGTGTAGTACTATTATTACTATTGTTGTCGTTGTTATTAATATTATTATTATTATTATGTTTTTTTTTTTCATCATATTTTGTAATAATATTGTTTGAAGATTTTTCTTTTCTTAGATTTTCAAAGAAATATTTTCTTTGTTTAAAAATAGTGTTTGAATTCGTTTCATATATATTTTGATTATTTGTATTTACTTCAATGGATACATTAGCTTTATTATTTGATGATACTACATTTTCATTAGTATGTTTTTTTTCTGTTGTTTTATCCATATTAAGGTTATCCTTAAAAGAGTCCTTTGTTAAATTATTCTTATTTGAAGATTTAATATGATTTATATTTTTCCCATTATCACCATTATTATAATTATAATTATTATTATTATTATTGTGTATATTATTCATATTATTATCTTTGATAATATTATTCTTTTGAGAGGTACCCCCATTAAGAGGATCTTGTATATTATTATCGTTGTGTATATTATAATTATCTTCATTATTATTATTATTATTATTATTTATATTTACCTTTATAGGTATATTTTTATTTTCGTGTTGTACAACATTTGTTTTATCGACTTGTAAATGATCTTGATTTTTTTCGTAAATTTTTTCTGTGTGATCATATTCACTTTTCTTCATATTTAGAAATGTTGTAAAATTATTTGAAATAATTGAATTAGACAATATATTTTTTTCTTTCTGTTCATTTTTTTGATGAACTTCGTCAATAGATATATTTTCCATATAGCTTTTATTAACAGAATGTTTGAATTCTTCAATATCTTTTTTTTCTAGTCTTTTCCAATATGGTTCGGAATTAAATGTTTTTATTTTTTTTGCGTTTTTATTATTTTCTTGTTTTTGTTCTTTATAAATATCATCTTTGTGTTCTTTGATATTTAAGAATGTATTATTTGAAAAGAAAATATTTTTTGTTGAAGGGGAACTAGTTAAATGGTCATATGTATTACTTTTGTTATTATTTTTATCATTATTATTATCATTATTATTATTATCATTATTATCATTATTATTATCGTTGTTGTAATTTTTATTTTGTTGTTCTTTGTTATCTTTATTAGACGTTATATTATTTGTAAAATTTAGAAAGAATGGAAATTTTTGAGAATACTCCATTTTTTTATTTTTTTCTTCCAAATATTTTGTTGCTTCTTGTAAAGGATTTGTAAATATATTTGAATTAGTATGTTCATTATTAATTTCTTTTTCTTGACTTTTTTTAATATTTTGTATATCCTTTTCTTTTATATTTTTTCCTTCATTAAATATATTATTATTTTGAAATATATCCTTTTCTATGAATGTTTTACTATTTAATAAATTCGTATTATTAAAATTATGACAATTATTTATGTTATCCAAAACATGATGTTTATTCAAGGATGTATCTATATTATGTTCCTTCTCTTTTGATGTTACCAAAAAATTATTCTTATTAATATTATCTTTTACGTGTTCGGTTTTTATGTTGATCTGATTTTTCATATTATCCATATTATCCTTTTTACTTTCGATGTTATCCCTCTTAATTTCCATGTTATCATTTTTACCTTTGATGTTATCCCTCTTAATTTCCATGTTATCATTTTTACCTTTGATGTTATCCTTCTTAATTTCTATATTATCATTTTTACTTTTGATGTTATCCCTCTTAATTTCCATGTTATCATTTTTACTTTTGATATCCATTATTTGTTGATCTTCCTTATTTTTTAAAAAAGCTGAAAATATATCCTTTTGCATTTTTTTTGTATCTTCATCAATATTTAAGTTATTATTTGTATGGGTGATAAAATTATTCCTGTGTTCTATATTTTTGTTTATGTTCATATCTTCGATTTGATTTTCTTCCTTCTTCTCATGTTGACTTACTTCATTTAGATTTGTAACATAATTATGTATTTGTTCTTGTTTGGTTATATCATAGGTGAGACCAATTTTGTAATTTTCTATTTTTGTTTTTTCTTCTGTTTTATTTTGATTCTCTTTTGGTAGAGGGATGGTAATAATATTTGTGTACAAATTATTAGGCGTAACATTATTTTCCATAATTTCATTGGCTTGATTATTTTTTTGATCCTTTTTGATGTTGTCTCCTTGATTTTGTTTTTGAAACAATGAATTATATAGAATGTTGTCTTTCCTTTGAATATTTATATTTTTTTCTATAAAATTTTCAATAATACAATTTTGTTCATTATTACTGGATAAGGATGTGTTCAGGACATTATCTTTCTTAAGATTTTCTTCTTTTTGTGTTATGACCATGAGAGGTTTTTCGTGTTTTTCGTACATATTAACATACGTATCTTTATTAATAGATTTATTCATATTATTACTATTTAATATAATTGACGATGTATTATCTGATGATAATGGATTTATTTTATTAAATAAATTATCATGTTGTAATTCTGTGGTATTCATTTTGTTCTTGCTAAGCTGATAATTGTTCTGATGAACATTTGGATTGTTATAATATACTTGTTCAAGTTCATTATTTTTATTATGATCGTTTCTTTTGTTATTATTATCAACAAATTCTTTGTTCTGATTGTTTTTTCTAGGATCATTTTGAGTGATGTTATAACTTTTGTCATTAGTATTGCTGCTTTTCTTATTTTTGTCATAATTTTTATTTTCTTTTTCTTTTTTTTTTTCATATTTGTTTATACTGGAGTGTATAAAACTCAAATCTTGTTGAATAGTATTTGATGACATGGAATGATTTACGTTTTTTTTATTTGTTTTTACATTTAACATATTAATATTACTTGTGTTAATTAATTTTGACTTATCATATCCTTGATAGCTGTTGTCGCTACTTTTGTCTTGTATATATTTAGCATATATTTCATCTTCACTAGAATAGTCTGTTTTTTTTTCTATGCATATATATTTTTTATTTTTATAATGAGTTAAATAATATTTGTATTCTTTATTACATGTGTTTAGCTGATTCTTTTCTAAATCGATTTGTAATGATAAAAGTTTTCCTTCATTTTTTTTGTCCTTTTCTTCATTTGTATTATCTATGGCAATTTTTAATTCCTTTAGTTGCTTTTCTATATATCCTTTTTTTTTTTTTTTTAAACATGTATATGCTATACTTACAAATAATTCCATTACCAATAAAGGGAACGTAGAATATAATACTGTCGAAAGAAATGCATGCTCAAAAACTTTAGATATATATTCTATATATATGATATTATAAAAAGACAGGCTAATACTTGTTAATACTAAGCTTAATATTAATATATATAATACGAGAGATTTAATTGTATTAACTATAAGACCATAAAAAGAAACCACACATAATATTAAAAACACCACAAATAATAATATATTATTATACATATATAATAATATACACAAAACGGTTTTTATTCCTAACACGAATACTAAAAAGGTAAAAGTTATTCTAGGCCAATCTCTTTGTTTGTTAAAAAGAAAACGATTGTTTTCTGAAACCTCTATATCGTATTTATTCTTTTCCATATCGTACGTATTCTTCTCCATATATATATATAATAATTAAGTTCAAGAGAGTAAGTATCTAAATGTAATATAAAACATAAACATATAAATATATAAATATATATATATATATATATATATATATATATGTGCTAAAGCTATAGTATGAATAAAAAGATTTACATATATGTATTTTTTTTTTTTTTTTTTTTATATTTTAATTTATTTTAAAAAATAGATAATATAAAATATATGTACCAACATATATAACCAATTACAGAATTGATCATGATATGTATTTTAAGATATAAATATAAACATATAAAATAAATAATATATATATATATATATATATGTGTGTGTATTTTATTTTTTATATTTTATTAATTTGTTCTTTTTATTCTTTTATGCAATGTTTAAACATGAAACGTAAAAAGAAAAAAAAAATTTCATCATATATAAATAAATACTATATATATATATATATATATATATATATATATATATATATATATGAGAAAAAAAGAAAATATTTTTTAAGAAATGATGCTTCAGCATGTAAATTTATTTTATTTTGTTTTATTTTATTTTGTTTTATTTTATTTTTTTTTTACTCTTGTGTTTCCAAATAAAATAAATATTTTATTAAGTGGCAATATATATGTATTTATTTTTTTAAGAGAGGAAAAAATAAAATAAAAAATGATAAAACATAATAAATAAATAAAAGACCGAAATATAAACATATAGTCAAATTATTCTAAATCTAAAAAATTGGTATTCCAAAGAAAAAAAAAAAATAAATATATATAAACAAATATGTTAAAATGTTTTATGTGGAATTTTTATATAATTGTGTTATATATTATTTTTATATATTATCATGGTTAAGATATATTCAATTTAAAATATACATATATATATATATATATATATATATATATATATTATATGTTTGTATGCACAAAACGGATATTTTTAGGACTAGGATTTTATATAAACATATATTTTTCTTAAATGGTAATTTTATTTTATTATTATTTTTATTTTTGTTTTTTTTAAAAATAATAAAGAATAAAAATTTTTTGAAATAGTACTTTTTTATATATATATATATATATATAATATATATTATATATATATTATATCATATTTATATATATATTTTTTTTTTCTTTTTTTATAATAAAGTGCATTTAGTCGGGTTACAAAAATGATATATTTTATTTCCTCTATGAAGATAAAAGCATAAAGTGGTTTTAAATATATAATTATTATAATTATTCATTTAACAAAAAAAGAAATAAAGATAAAAAAAAATAAAAAAAAGAAGAAGCACAAACACGAACACAAACACAAACACACATCATATATATATATTATATATATATATATGTATAATATTTTTTGAATATCTTATTTTATACATGTGTACATAATAATATATACCCTTTTTATGATCAATTAAATCAAATATAATAGATTTAAGTACACATTTATCTGTATATAGCTATGTTTATAATATTTATTTTATCTGAATACCATCTGTAATATATTTAAGAGTCCTTTTTTTAAATATGTACTTGTTTATATATATTTTATAAATGGTTTTAAAATAACACACTTTATTTAAAACTATGCCATAATATAATTCGCAATGAATTATATATAAATATATTTATTTAGAAAACAGAGAAAAAAAAACAAAAAAAAAAAAAAAAAAAAAAAAAAAAAAAAAAAACGAAAATGTCCTTATTTTAAAAATGATTATTCAAATAGGAAAATAAATATATCTTATTTCGTAATAATATAAATATATGTTGTGTGAACATACAAATTTTTTATAGAATTCATTTATATATATTATAAACATTATATCCTTATAAAAAAAAAAAAAAAAAAGAAGATATTTTCTTCTCACAAAAAAAAAAAAAAAAAAAAATTATAACGTTTTAATAAAAACATACAAAAGGCTAAATACAAATATATTTTTTTTTTTTTTTTTTTTTTTTTTTTTTTTTTTCATATATACATTTTTATAAGGTTTATATAAATGTATATATTTATGAACCTTTGTTCCTTTTATATAGAACAAAAAGAAATAATTATATTTAAAGTAAAAACATAATAAGTAAATGTTGCAATCGCAATTTAAAACAAACGGGTTTCTTTTTTTTTCTTTTTTTAAATTCGAAAATAATGATACAAGAAATATTATATATAAAATATATATTGTTATAATAATAGTTACTATTTATTATCTACTTATAATATAATATACCTATATGTAAATATATGTAATTATTATTTTAGATAATAATTAGGTATTGTAGTTCATATATAATAATATATATATATATATATATATATATATATATATATTATTATATATAACGGCTCCTCTTTTTTTTTTTTATTTTTTTTTTTTATTTTTTTTTTTTATTTTATTTTATTTTTTTCTTTTGTTTCGTTTCCGCTTTATTAAATTATTTCTAGTCACAATGAAACTGTAATTAAATTTATAGATATAATACATTTATGTAATTTCTACAATACTAAATGTTATTAAGTTGAAATAAAAAATATAGTGATAGGAATTGTATGAGAACATAAAACTAATAAATAAATAAATTATATATATGTATATATATATATATATATATATATATATATATATATATGTATGTATTTTTTTTTTTTTTTTTTCATTTTTTTTATAGAATGTACTAGGAATTATTTAATTGTTATCATTTAAATATTTATAAAATTATCAAATTTATTTATATTATTATATATTTAATTTTACTTGTATTTATAAAATATGGAAAACGATAAACAAAGTAACTATTATGATAATGAGAAGGCTCTTGAAAAGAATGAAAGCTTCTTCAACTATTACATAAACCAGAAAATACTAAAAAGCTGTGAAATCGATAATTTTATGGAGATAATTAATAAAGAATTACCTATAACTTTTAGAGTTTTAAATAATAATAAATATAGCAATTTTATACATGAAAATATAAAGAAACAGTTAGAAAGCATTTGTAAAGACAAATATTCCATTATTAAATTAAATGAAGAAGATCATATGTATGAAATTCATTTAACACGATCTGAAATTAAAAAAGAAGAAAGTTATAAAAATTTATATAATTATTTAATAAACCTAAATGAAAGCGGTTTCATATTTAGACAAGAACTTGTTAGTATGCTACCTGTTTTGTTTTTAAGATTGAAAGAGAATTTTTTCGTTCTTGATATTTGTGCTGCCCCTGGATCGAAAACCGCACAAATTTTGGATTATATGCACACAATTAATAGAAGGAAAATAAAAAATATTTTAATAGAAAAATTTTTAAAAAAGAATATGCAAACCTTGTATAAGAATTTGTACCCATGGAATAATGTAAATGATGAAAATTGTGATAATTTATATGATTCATTTGAACTTGATTCATATAAAATAAATGGTTTTATAAAGCAGGAGGAGAAAAATGATACAAATAAAATAATTATGAACGCTCAGAATATTATGAATAGTCAGGACGTTTTGTTGTATGAAAATAATATAAATGTTCAGAATGTTATGACCAGTCAGGAAAAAACAAATAATGTAGATAATTTGTATTTTGATGATAATATGAAAAATGATTGTTTTAAAAATGAAAATATCACCAATGAATATAAGAAAGATGAATATAAAGAGAACATATATAAAACGTTTTACAATATTTTAGAAAATAATAATTACGACGACCCTTTTTTTGAATATATATTAAATGTGGATAATAATTTGTATAATGACTATAAGAAATTAATTTCGAATAATAATCCTGATGGTGTGGTTGTTGCTAATGATTCAAATTTTAAAAGATGTTGTATGTTATTTCATCGATTGAAAAATATTCATAGTGATTGTTTGGTGGTAACGAATAACAATGCAGTGACATTTCCTTATATTTATATTAAAAGGGAAAATTCAAACTTGGAAAATAATGACCATCATAATAATAATAATAATAATAATAACAAATTATCAAATGATAGCAATATATTACAAAATGAAAATAGCATATTTGTGAAGAAAAATTTTGACTCCATTTTATGTGATGTACCTTGTAGTGGTGATGGAACATTAAGGAAGGATAGAAATGTATGGATAAATTGGAATCCAAATAATGCATATAATTTATTTCAAATGCAGGTAAATATATTGAAGAGATCCATTGAATTAACAAAGGAAAATGGTTACATTGTTTATAGCACATGTTCGTTAAATCCTATTGAGAATGAAGCAGTAATATGTGAAATATTTAATAGTGTAGAAAATTTGGATTGTTTAAAATTGATAAATTTTCAGAATGAATTATTAACAAAATTAAATTATGAAAAAGCTGTTAAGCAATGGAAGGTTGTTATGGATGACATATGGTTTGATACATATGAACAGTATTGTTCTTATTTACAAAATAAGGAATCAGGAAAATATAAAAAGATATATGAAAAAATTCAAGAAGGGATGTTTCCTCCATGTGAAGAATTTATAAATTCTATAAATTTGAACTATGCTAAACGTTTTTTCCCTCATCATTATAATGCTGGTGGTTTTTTTATAGCTGTTATTCAGAAAGGAGAAAATTTCCAATGGAAATCAAATATGAAAAAGGAGAATAAAAGTAAAATGTATGTAGACCAGAATGAAAGGATAGCATATGAGAGGGAGGAATATAGAAGAAAGTATAAAAATAAAAAAAAATATAACAGGAAAATTAAGAACAACAAGAATAATAAAATGGATCACGTGAATAAGATCAAAAATGTGAATGGTGCTAATGAAGATGAGGACCAAATTGACGACGAATCGAAAAGTGAAAATATAATAAAAAGTGAAAATATAATAAAAAGTGAAAATATATTAAATGAAAATATATTAAATGAAAATATATTAAATGAAAGTATATTAAATGAAAGTATATTAAAAAGTGAAAACATATTAAAAAGTGAAAATATATTAAAAAATGATATAATTCAAAAGAGTAACGACTTAATTAGTCATATAAATAAAAAGAGTGAGGAACTATTAAATGATTATATAAACAACATAGATGATAATAATAATAATGTACCTAATGGTGGGGAAGAGGAAAACGTTCCTAATAAACGAAGCAACATTCTAGATTTTGAATACAAACACGGATATAGAATAAAAATAAACAATGAAAAGTTAGTTAAGCAACAAGAATATGTAAGCTTAAGTTATTATGAAAAATTAATTTGTGTAAATAATTTTTTAGAGAAAATTAAAAATTATTTTAATTTAAATATGAATTTTTTAACTATTAAAAATAATTTGTATATTCATCTTAAAGATAATGGTAATACACATAAGTTGTCTGTAGACGAAAGGATTAATTCTAATGTTAAGAAAATATATTTAGTTAGTAATAGTGCTAAAGAAATATTAGAAAGTTATACAAAAATGAAATTAAAAATAATTACAGCTGGGATAACCGTTATACAAGTAGATAAGAATAAAAAAAATACTTATGAAAATTATTATAGAATTAATTATAGTGGGTGTTTAAATTTTATTCCTTTTTTTCAAGATATTGATAATTTTTTTAAAAACAAAAAATATCGAGAACAAATTATTCAGAATTATTTTTATACGGTATATGAAAATAAAGAAAGACAATTTAATTTTGACAAGTACATGAATCAATTAATTGATGAGAGGAAAAAAACAAATTTGTCAAAATTGGATTCAAATAAAAATAAGGCGCAAAAAATATTAACTAGTGAATTGAAAAATGAAAAAGATAATATAGAAAATAACATGAGTGAGGAAAATGATGAAACTCTTAATGGATATATAAAGAATAATATAAATGTTAAATATAATATTACAACATGTGATGCATTGGATAATGCAATGGATACACAAAATGGTAATATTAAAAATGATAATATTAAAAATGATAATATTAAAAATCATAATATTACAAATGATAATATTAAAAATGATAATATTACAAATGATAATTGTACAAATAATAATATTACAAATAATAATATTAAAAATGATAATTGTACAAATAATAATATTAAAAATGATAATTGTACAAATAATAATATTACAAATAATAATATTACAAATGTTATATGGGTAAAAAGTGATGTAATATTAGATTTAATAAAAGTGGATAAATCCAAAATCAATAACATATCAAATGAAACAATAAAACAAACAGAAATGTTAGCTAAATATTCTCCCAATATTTTATTAACTCTTAATAAAAATAAACAAATTATAGCTATCCCATCAAATAAAGGAAATATGTATGTAGATATAAGTATTGACAAAAATTCAATAATGATGTTGCCATACATTTTGAACTGAACAAATGGTTGTTGGGAAGAAGCAAAAGGAAAAATAATAATAGATGTTTCTACGGTTATAAAATTATAAGAATATATATATATATATATATATATATTTTTATTTTTTTATTTGTTTATATATTTATTTATTATTTTTTTTTTTTATTTTATTTTTTTTTTTTTAAATTATCATTTATATCAATAGTAAAAACCAAAATGTACATGTGCCATTTTTTTAGGTTATATATTTTTTAATATGTATTAAATTTTTTATTTTTATGAAGATAAACCTTTGTTCAATTATTTTAAACAATTAAAAAAAAGAATTATTTTTTTTTATTCTATATATATATATATATATATATATATATATATATATACATTATGTGGACAACATATATTATGTAGAGCAATTATGTAGGAGTATATATAATATATATTTTCTACGAATAAAAGATATGACATATGGTAAAACACAAATTATGTATATGTATGAGTGCTTGGTAAAAAGGATATACATATATATATATATATGTATATATTTATTTATTTATTTATTTATTTATTTTGTTGTGTTCTTATTTGTAATGTATGAAGCCCGTTTGATAAAATTTATTTGGTAGCGTATACGAACATATGTTCACTTGTATCATCATCACTATTAATAACATTACATAAATAATTTTGTTTGGAAAGATTATTATTTTTATTTTCCTTCTTTAGTATATTATTTTGATTTATTTTGTTATCTAGTTCTAAACTTTTTTTATGATTTTTAAAATTTTGAATAGCGGCTAAAAGTTTTTGTGGCTCGATAAGAATTTTTTTTTGTTTTGTTAATTGTTGATGTACATTTTGGGGTTTAGTATAATGATTATCAATATTAATATTATTTTTTCTTTTGTTGTTCTTCTTCTTATTATTATTATTGTTATCCTTTATGATATTTTTAATTTTATTACCATTTACAGTTTTCATATTATTAAAAAAAATGTCTTGTATATCTTTTTTTTTATTATCTATAGATTCAAAAGAAAAAAAATCGGAAGTACTACTTTCTGTTTTGTAATTAAGATTAATATTATCATTTTTGTTTCTTTTTTTTTTATTAAAAGAAATAATAGATGAACTATTATATGTATTCTTATGATTGTTTGAGTTATTTATGAATAGGTAATTTGAAGTATCATTTAATTTAATATGAATTGAATTATTTCTCCTATTTGTTTTTATATATATGTTTTTATTTTCTTTAAATTGAGATTCATGAGATAAGCTCCTCTTATAATATTTATTATTATTATTATGTTCATTTATATAATGATTGTCAACACTTTGATAATTATATATATTATTACTATGTCTACTTGAATCCTTCTTAACACCACTTGCATTTTTTTGTAATTCTTGTTTTTTTTTTTGTATATCTATGATTTCATATTTTGTTTGATTATTTTGATACGATACATCATTTAAACTTTTATATTTTTTCATATTTCCATATATATGTAAATTTTTTTTTTTATTTTTTTGATTTTGATTGAAATGTTCCTCATGTTCATTTTTCGTTTTATTAATAAAATTATTTTTATTACTTTTTTTGAAGTCCCCATGATCACTTATATCGGTATTTGTGCTAGTGTTTAGTATATGCTCATAATTATCTGAAAAATCATCATAATGATTTGTATTATTTATATGATTATCTAGATTTAGTATCCGTTTTTTTTGTTCAGGGTAAGAAAGATTTTTTGATTGTGTTTCTTTATTTAAATTGGGAATATATATATTATTATTATTATTATTTTGAATTGTAATAGAGGGGAATATATTTGCTTCCTGTATTATTTGCAGAAATGATTCTTTTGAATTTGTTTTAGTAGTTCTTATTGTTTCTAGATTATTTAGATTATTTTGCTCATGTTTGTTCGATTTTTTTTTATTTTTTTTATTTTTGTTATATTGATTAAATAAATGTTGTAGATTATTTTTTGATAATTGAGTTTTGAATGTTTGTTTATTTTTTTTTTTTTGAATGGTAGAATTATGATTAACATCATTAGATGAGATATATGAATCTGAATTATTTTGAAATACATCTTTTACTAGACTACTAAAATTTGATTGATCACTATCATTATCTTGTGTACTAACGGTAGATATATAAGATTTATTTTTTTTTTGATTTTTATTTTGATGAATATATATATGATTATCATTAGACCATGAATATGTGTTAATAATATTATTAAAATGTTGTATATAATCAGAATGGTATATATATTTTTTATCTTTTTTTATATAATCATAATATCTATTTTGTTTTTTTCTTCTATATTGATCTTGTTCGTGTTCATCCTTATTATTTATTATATTATAATGATTTTGTCTTAAGAAGTCAAAAGAGAAATTGTTTTTTTGTGTATATATATTTTTTTTTTGTTTTTCATTTTCTTTAAATTTTGTGTTATCATTTATTATGTGTGTATGTATTTTTTGTTGTAAGCTTATACTTCTTTTAAGAGGTTCTCTGTAATTATAATGTTTATATAAATAATTATATGTTTGTCTATAGGTATTTTTAAATTCTTCACTATTTATATTTTTATAATATTTAGAGTAATTACTTCCGAAGATTAAGTTGTTTGATATTTGTCTTTGAATATTCGATTCAAGATTTTTATATAGACTATTTATATTTTTTAACTGATTTATGTTGTTTTCATTTACATGTTGATTTATGTGGTTTTCATTTATATGTCGATTTATGTTGTTTTCATTTATATGTCGATTTATGTTGTTTTCATTTATATGTTGATTTATGTTGTTTTCATTTATATGTTGATTTATGTTCTTCTTTTCAGTAAAATACGAATTTAGTGACATACCCCTAATATTATAATTTGTATGGTTTGTATTATATCTATTAGTATTAATTAAATAATTTGAATTATTAGATAATTCATAAGGTGTTTCATTAAAATTGTCTTCTGTCATTTTTTCATATTTTTTAGTTAAATAATAATTTTGTCTTTTCTGTATATCATCATTACTTTGATAACTTCCTTTTAGATGGTACATATGAATCATTTCATTTAGCAGAGTTTTTTTATTTTTTTTTGTATCATTATCTATAGAACATTTATATATTTCATAGTTTATAAAATTAGTATTTGTTTCTTCTATGTTATTTTGCTTTGTTTCTATTTTATCATATATATCTTTATTTTGTATATATGTTTCCGATTCCTTATATTTTTTATTTTCCATATTTGTATATGCCATATTTTTATATGAATTATGCTGATTTGTTATTATATTTTTAAATTCATTCAAATGTATTATATTATTATCTTCTTTTATATTGTTATTTATAATATTTTTATTTGTAGATACATCTGTTGCTTCTATGTTATGATCTTTGGATATATTAAAAGAGTTGATTTCTTCAGGATTATCATATTTTTGTTCTTTTACACTTTCTTCATCATTTTGATTATTCAATTTGTATATATTATTTTTTTTTGTGCTATCCATGCTAGGAATATTTTTATAAACAAAGGATTCATAAAATTGCTCCTGTCCGATTATTATATTTTTTTTTTCATTTTCCGTTAAAGAACTTACATCAGATTCTGTTTTATGAAATCCATAGATAGAATTGAATATATTTTTATTTGGTTTATAAATTTTGTCTTTTGGTTGTATTTCATTTTTATTGTTTAATAAGTTAATAGGACAAATTAATTCTTTTTTTTTTTTTTTTTTTTCCGAATCGAGTTTATTATTATTTTCATATGATTTGAGACTTTCCATTGAGTAATTTTCTTTATTCTTATTAATAATTGAACTTAATTCTATTTTTTTAATGTGTATATCACCTTGATTATTACTATGACTATTACTATTATGACTATGACTATTATTATTATGACTATTATTATTATTATTATTATTATTATTTTGTGAAGATTGTTCAATTATATGTTTATGCTTACTGTCGTTGTTTTGTGTTATCTTATTTGAAGGTGATTTTTCTTTTATATCGTTATGTTTTTCAAACATACATTCGATCATGTCATTTGTTTTATCATATTTGTTATTGTATGGAATACCATTTTTGAGTTCATTTTCCTTTTTAAGATTTCCATTACTCATATAATTTATGTCATCAAAATTTTCTTTTCCCATAATTTGATCGTCTTGTATATTTTGTGAAATACCTTTTATGTTGTGTTCCTCTTTTTTTTTTAACAATGTTTTATTCACGTTTTCTATACCATTGCTCATATGTATTTTGTTATTATGTTTTTTGTTTATATTATTAACATTATTAACATTGTCAAAATTAAATATTTCATTTTTTATTAATTTTTTATTATTTATAATGTTGTGTAACGCAAAGGAATTTACTGTATGTTCATCATAAATTTGGGGGGATGAATAAGGAGATTTTTCTTTCTCATTTTCTAAGACATGATAGAATTTATTTTTATTATCTTCAAAATTATAATAATAATTATCATTATTATTATTATTATTATTATTATTATTGTTGTTGTTGTTGTTGTTGTTGTTGTTGTTGTTGTTGTTGTTGTAGTTTTGATCATTATGTGGATCATATTTATTTTGTGATTTATCATCGTGTGGTTTTTTCTGAACATTTATTTGATTTTCTCCTTTTTCATTTATACATATGATTTCATTATATATATTAATATCATACATATTATTGTTACTATTCAAATATTTATTTATATATTCTAAAAAATCGGTATCTGTAAGACTATAATTTTGTAATTGTTTTTTGTTTTGTGAAGATGCAAGATATTTTTGAAGTTCATAAAAAATTTCCTTTTTTTTTTTTTTCTCATCAATATCATAATAATCTTTATGTTCATCATTAGAATAATTATAAAACAGATTAATTTTTTCCTCAATCTTTTTCATATCTTCTGTATTATAACCAAAAAGGTTTTCATATTCATCATAATCATAATGATTGTCGTTTCTGTTGTCTCCTCCTTTCTTCTGGTCATCATATAATGTTGACTCGTTTTTTTTATTTTTTTCATCATTTTCATCTTTTTCATTATTTTCATCATTTTCATATTTTTCATCATTTTCATATTTTTCATCATTTTCATATTTTTCATCATTTTCATCATTTTCATTTTTTTCATTTTTCTTTATTTCGTTACTGTGTATGCAAAACTTTTGAACCTTCTTTCTATTTACATTTTTATCATATATATTGTTGAATTCTACATTTTTTATTTCATGTATATATTTATGATTCGTATAAATACTTTGTTCTTCCGTATGATCATACTCAATATTCGTTACATAATTAAGATGTTGTATATTATCATATCTTGTCAATTTTTTTTTCATATCATCTATAATGTCTGAATTTAATTCCCTTGTTTTGTTAGATTCTTCTTCGTCTTCTTTAGGAAATAATTTTATATTATTATTTATCAAAATATTTTCTTTTGGAAATATTTGATTTTTTTGGTTTACGTTATTATTAGAATGATTGATTTCTTTTATAGATTTAATATTTTTATAAAATCTATTTTTATCATCTTTTTTAATTAGTTTACATTTTTGTTTTGTTTGTACATCCATATTTATGTGGTTATTATATAAAAAACATTTGTCTATATCAAATAAGGGGTTATCCACATTTATATGATAATTTTTGATATTCTCTATATTTTTATGAATAAGTGAGTTCTTTTCCATATTAGTATAAATCAATTTGGTGTCCGTTTCTTTATTTATATTATTAACAGAATCTAGTTTTGTATTTTTATATTTACAATTTTTTATTTCATCATTAATATATTTCTTAAGTGAATTATATGACATGTCTTCTAAATGTTGTATATCATATGAATTGTCATTTATTTTATTTTTTCTTAAATAATTAATAGGTTCTCCTTGTTTATCCTTTATAATATTTATATCGTTAGAATATGCTGATGTATAGGAATTATATAATTTGCTCTTTTGTTTATTATCTTTATAATCTTTATAATCTTTATTTTGTTTATTATCTTTATTTTGTTTATTATCTTTATTTTGTTTATTATCTTTATTTTGTTTATTATCTTTATTTTGTTTATTATCTTTATTTTGTTCATTTTGTTTATTATCTTTATTTTGTTCATTTTGTTTATTATCTTTATTTTGTTCATTTTGTTCATTTTGTGTTTGGTTTTTGTCGTGTTCCATTTTCTTTTCTTTTTTTATACATTCTTCTATTTTATGTATACTATAATTTTTATTTATATCTTTTATCTTAGGAGTATTTCTTGACGACAGATTATTAGAAATATCTTCTTTATCATTACTAATAACATCATAAGAATTGTTTATTTCATATTGTTGGTCTATATTTTGTTTTATATGTGAACACAAATGTTGTACATTTTTTAAATATTCTGTATGATTATTATTATTTTGTAAATTCTGTTCTTCCTTATTTCTGTATTTTTCCTTTTGATGATGATGATGATGATGATACGTTTGTGTGTTATCCTTCTTATTAGACATATAATTTTTGATAAAGTTGCTTAAAAATTCATCTATATTATTAATATCTGAAATATTATTATTATTCTGTGTTATATTAAGTTCAGGTTCATATTCTTTTTCATTTTTTTCATGAGTTTCAATATTTTTACTTTCTTCTATCAAAGATTCTGCGTATTTTAATAGATCATTCAAGTTATGAGTATTATCATTTTTTATATTTATTTCATCTTCACATGAATTTTTATCCTTACTATAAAGAGATTCTTCCATATTCATTAATGTTAAGCATTTTTTTGTATAATTATTTTTTTTATGTGTCTCCCTATTTTCAATATTTTGTTTATGTGTATGTTTGTTGGTTTGTGGCAAAGTAGAAGTAGTGTTGATTTTTATATATGGAAAATTATCTTTTACAAAATTTTCATAAAAAGTATCATAATAATTATCATAATAATTATCATAATAATTATCATAATAATTATCATAATAATTATCATAATAATTATCATACAAATTATCATACAAATTATCATACAAATTATCATACAAATTATCATACAAATTATTGTATATATTATCATTATTTTTTTTGTCAATTTTTTTGTCAATTTTTTTGTCATTTTTTTCGTCAATTTTTTCGTCATTTTTGTGTTGGTTTATCGTATGATCATTAGGAAGTAGTATATTTTCCTTTTCTATGTAAGGCTTGGGATCGTCCCATATGAGTTTAATTTCTTCAACAAATTCATCGGTGTTGTTATAATATAATGAGGATAAGAATTGTTTTATATAAGTACTATCTTGAAATACAGTATAGGATATGGATTTATTAGTCAAGAGGTAATAATATAAAGAATCGAAAATATTAGCATCTGTCAAGAAATTATTAATAATAGTATTAAAAGAATTCATGTGATTACTACTAATATTATGATCATCTTTTATAAAAGAGGAATATGTAAATGTAGATGAATATAAATTATTTTTCATTTTATTAATTGTATATGGATAATCATTAACTACTTGACTTATATCAAATAATTTATTTTTTCCTTTTTTGTCATATTCACATGAATATTTTAAATTAATATTATTATCATTATTATTATCACAATTTGCATTAATATTATCATTATTATTGGATGTATTATCTGCTTTGTTATTTGTTTCTTCTTCTAAGTAATTACTTTTTAAGAACCCCTTCAATTTATTCGAGTCAGCTGAAAGTAAATAATAGAAATCATTATTAAACTTCTTTACATCTAATTTTTTACATTTGATCCATTCCTTATTTATTCTAGCAATTATTCCAGGAGAGTAATACCAGAAATGATTTTCTTCTCCCTGTATTTTTTCAGTAAACAACATATGAGGTGATATAATAGAAGGTGATAATAAGCAAGGTGGTGATAATAAACTAGGTGGTGATAATAAACTAGGTGGTGATAATAAACATGATGGTGACAAACCTGATGATGATACACATGATGATGATACACTTGATGATGATAAAAAGGGAGGTGTATATAAGGGTATTTTTACAAATTCGCTAGAATAATTACTAATGACAGAATTACATTTATTTGATTTCAACATAAAAATAGAACCACTATCTTCATTATGTTTCAAAAAATTATTATCATATTTGTTTTTCTCAGTAGAATCATTACTTACAAAATGATCACATGGTTTATACATATTATTATTATGTTCAAAGGAGGTAATAAAAGATAAATCATTGTGAATATGAATATTGGAATGTATTTTATTTTTTATATAAGAAAGTTTTATATCATTAAATATAAAATCATTGTCTATTTTTATAGGGGACGATATCATTTTTTTGTTTTTTTTGTTTTTTTTGTTTTGTTCTGAATCTTTATCAATATTATATACTTTGTTTGATTTATATTCGTTCATGTTTTTATTACAATCATTTTTTTCAATAGATACGTTTTCATCCTGATGAATATTAAGCTCATTTATGAAATTATTTTTTTCGTTATTATTATGTGATAAAAACAATTTATCTTTTGATTCCTCGTAATTTGCTAGTGTGGGCTTATGGTTTGATTTATTTTTTTCTAATAGATTTATAAAATAATTTTTTTTATGTAAATAAAATGAGATTTCATCATAATGTTCTAATAATTTCTCTATAATATAAGTATATTTTGTATTAAATAAAGAGAGTGTATAATAATTAGATTCCTCACAACTAATTAAATAAAAATTTTTATTTTTTAATAAATGCATTTGTTTTTTGTTTTTTTTTTTTTGATTTGATTCTTTTCTTTCACTTTGTAATTTTGAAATATTGGTTAATAAAAAGTTTATACCTTTATTCATATAACTTTCTTTTGGTCTTATAATATTACGATTTTTGTTTGACAAATATTGTGTGCTTAAAAAATCTTTTTTTTCTTGTTCATAATTATCCTTGTGTATATTATAAGATATATATGAAATAGATTCTGAAATATTTTCTTCTGATGTTTTATGTGTGGAACTATATATAAAAGAGGAAGAAGAGTCTTCGGTGAATTCTTCATTTATGTATAATACAAAATCGTCTGAACTTTTTTTCTTAGAAAATAAATTATTATTTGTATTATTACAAACATTTGTGTTTATATTTTTATATGTATGATAATTAATATGGTTTACATTAGTATGTTTATGATGAAACGATTGTGATTTTATATCATTTTTTTTATTTATATAATTTGTCCTAACTTTGTTATTATCATTATTATTATTAAGTGATGATGTATTTTTTAAATTACTTTTTTTATTTTTTATGTATATACCTTTTTGTACATTTTTCATTTCTTTACATTTATTACTTTTATTCCTTTTATTACTTTTAATACTTTTATTACTTTCATTATAATATTTTTGTTCGTATATTTGTTTGTTTGCTTTTCTTTTTAATAAGAGTTCTTGTTTAGTATATACCTTTTGTGTGTGTTTATATTTTATAACAGCTGATAATAAAATATGTTTAAACATATGTAATTCATTATATGTATATTTTTTTATATTGATGTCTATTTGTTTACTATATATCCTATAAGCATTTGTAATTCTTTTATCATCATCTACACATAAAACATATTTATCATATTTAATGATTAGCTCATTATCCTTTTGATTAAAATGGTCTCCGTTATTTGTTCTGTGTTGTTTTGGTTTTACATTTTTTTTTTCATAATATGGATATATATTATAATAATAGACTTTCCTTTCGGTAAATAATTTTGTAAAATTATTTTCTTTGGATAAGAAAATAAATAAGATATACATTAAATGGAAAATTAAAAATAGTGATATAAAAATCATATAGAATAATATTATTTTATCTTCATATGTGTATAGGTATGTAGATCCCGTCTGACTATTTCCTTGAAGAGTGTGTGCATTTTTAATATTATAATTTGTTGATATATGATCACTTTTGATTTCATATAATGTTCCTTTCTTACTTATGTTATAAAAATAAATGTAGGACATAATACAATTTGCCAATAGCGTGATCGTCTGAAATATTACAATGATCACATTACTATATTTATGCAAAAAATAAGTACACAAACTACTAACAAAAAGAATTGTAGAAGTAATTATAAAAGAAATGGAATTCAAACAAATAAATATAAAGAAGAAGGCAAGTATTGAAAAGGAGAAGATCATAAATACATCAAAGAAATTAAACATATGAATAATATTATTATATATCCATATGTGTTTTGTTTTATATGATTTAATAGTTCGTATTACACACATATATATGAATAAAAGGAAAGAATACACAAAAGAAATAACCGATTGAACAATAAATAGATCTTTATTAATTTGATTATTTGAATTATCAACAATTTTATTTTTATAACTATCTTCCATATTCTTATTTATCTGGTTTCTTGATTGATTAGCATAGGTATTCATTATATGATATGTATCTTGTTCTGTTTTTATATTTGAAGATACAATAATGGATATTATGGATATTAATATTAATGATAAAAGAGAATTTAATAAGGACATATATGATTTTGTATATTTTAATTGTATAGAAATACTTAATAATAATAAAGATAAAATAATACCTGTGTATTCATTCATACTCGTAAATATGATTAATAAAGATAAAAACATAAATATAAAAATACAATTAATATATTTCAATTCAAATATTTTCGATAAATACATTTTTTTATTTGATTCTTTATATGTTTTTACAACTTTTGTTAACACATCATTCATTTTTTTATTTAATTTTATGATATTCTCTTCACACGTTTCTTTAGACAAATAATAAGGACATCCTTTATATGTTTTTTTTTTTTTTTTTTTTATTTTATTATTATTATTATTATTATATTCATTCATATTTACATAAGATGAACTATTAGGAAATATATCTTTTTCTATATTTTTTACATTATTATTATTATGATGTATACATCCATTGATCTTATTATTTATATTATTATTCATATTATGATATAAATCACATACATTGTTGTCATTATATTCTGTTGTATTCCCTAGGATATTATGTCTTTTCATATTACCCTCCGTTACAATATCGTATTCTTTATCCTGACGACTACATGTATTTATGATATTATATTCTTTTCTAATTTTCAAGGGTTCATTTTGTTGTTTTTTTTGATTAATGTGTGATAAATCATCTGGAACATCTGAGGTCTCATCCCACGAGTCGGTGGTGCTGGTGTTTTTCATGCTCACGGGTAAAAACAAAAGGGAAGCAAATTAAAAAGAGACGAATGTATATAAATAAATAAATAAATAAATAAATATATATATATATATATATATATATATATATATTTTATTTTTGAACAAAGGCGATAGATAAATCATATATAACACACATATGAATATTACAAATTACAAACAAGAAAGATGAATAATTAGAAATATAATTATATGTGTATGTTTCTTATTTTAAAAAAAAAAAAAAAAAAAAAAAAAATTAACAAGAAAAATGTGACAAAATGTATTAATAAATAGTTATATATATATATATATATATATATATATATATATATATATATGTATGTGTAAAAAAAAAAAATTAAATATATTTATCCTTTATTCATTTTATTGTTTATTATTTTTTTTTTAAAAAACAGTTATTGTTCTGCACAAAATTAACAACACAAAGAAGGTTATACATAATGAAAAATAAAAAAAAATTATACAAAGATGGTAACAACGAAATTGGGTCAAATAAAATGATAATACAAACATATATAAATATAAATATAAATAAATATATAAATATTTATTTATATATTATTTACTTTTTTGGAATTGTAAAAAAAATATTTCATTATCTTGACGTTCGCAAAGGATCACAAGATTATAATTTAAATAATAAACAAAGAGGGGGAAAAAAAAAAAAAATTATCATAAAAAAGACAAATCATATTTTATTGAAAAATAAAATATAAAGATAATACAAACAAAATGAAAAAAAAAAAAAAAAAAAAAAAAAAAAAAAAAAAAGAAAAGAATATTTAAATATATATATATATATATATATATATATATACAAATTCATTGTCATAACTTAGTAAACATATTTTTTTATTTTGTCTTAAAAAAATATTATTTTTTAAAACATATAAACAATACATTCACGTGTGTATTTTTTTTTTTTTTTTAAACTTTTGCCCTTTAGTAATAATCTGACAATATAACGGTTTAAAAGTATATATATAAAAAGAAAAAAAAAAAAAAAAAAAAAATATATATATATATATATATATATATATATTATATATATTATTTTTCTTTATATTATTTTTTTATTTTGCCAATGCGTGCATACTTTATATGTGATTATTATATTATATATATGATATAAGTATGTAAAGAATTTTTATTTTTTTTTAATTTATTTAATGACAATATAAAAATATTATATAAAAGATAATATGAATAAATAAATAAATATATATATATATATATATATATATATATATATATATATAATACACATTATGTATATGTTCAAGTGAATTTTTTCCTCTTATTAGGACGTGTGTAAAATAATAATAAGGAAAATTAGGAATACAAGTATAAAGATATATTTTTTATATATGTACAATTTCAAAATTTTTTTTTTTTTTTTTTTTATAAGTACTTGAAAAAAAAAAAGAAAAGAATATTATTTTGATAACCTATAATACGCACAATAGTTATAAAATAAATGTGTATTTATTTATTTTTTTTTTTTTATTTTTCTAATTCTATTTTATTATATGAAAATATCCATGTGATAATAATATAAATGATCATATAATAAGTTTTAAGGGTTCTATTAAAACACAAAAAAAATATATATATATATATATATATATATAATATATATTATATAATTTTTTTTTTATTTTTCAATTCTTTCAATAATATTCCAACCCCCAAAAAATAAATTAAAATAAAAAGAAAAGAATAATTCATACAGTTTAAGGATAATAATTTGAAAGCCGCATTTATACCTTTAGTACTTTTTCTTCTTCCTTATATTGATCATAATAAATAGATGCTTGTATGATATATGTAACAATTATAAATATATAAACATATATTATTTTGAAAAAAATACAATCAAACATAACAACTTGTAATAGCCTTATATATATTTATATATATATATATTATATATATATTAGCTGTTTATTAAATAAATGGGTATTTTTTTTTTTTTTTTTTTTTTTTTTTTTATATATCAAGGTAAACATTTTACTTTGAAAATATATAAATATATATATATATATATATATATATAATATTATATATATATGTTTATATTTTATTTCTTATAAAATAGGGTAATCATATTTCTTCAGTAAATCACATTTTAATAAGGAAACATATATTTATATTTATATTTAGAGTTATAATGTTCATATAAATGAAATATAAAATAAGTGAATATATATTATATTATATTATATAATTATAGGTCCCCATATTAAAAAATATATATATGAATGGTAATATACTGTGTTCTTGTATCACGCATATAAAATGAAAAATATAGAACAATAATATTATATATTATATATTATATATATATGTATTATTTAAACAAATAAATAAATATATATATATATATATATATATATATATATAATATATATTAATTATAATAATCATTTTATTACTTTAAGGTTTTTCTAATTATAATAAAATAAAGGATATAAAAGTCGAAAAAATTAAAAGTAATACATAATAAAATGATAACTATTTAATATATATATATAAATATATTTAACCTTGAAAATATTAAGTAATAAATTTTTTTTTTTTTTTTTTTTATTTATCCCCATCTCCACCTCTCATGTGATATACATTATTAACATGTATATATATATATATATATATATATATATATATATTTTTTTTTTTTTTTTTTTTTTATTTATTTATTCATTTCTTATGATCTGTAAATATGAGTGAGAAGAATGAAAAAAAGTTTGATAAAATCCTTGAGAGTATTAGATATCATGAAAATGAGAATATTCTTTTAGAAAATTTGAATTCTCTTGAAAAAAATTTAAGTAGAGAAGACAAGACTGTAATAATAAAAGTGATAGATATATTTTTGGATGTTAATAATTATTCTTATGATGGCAATTTTTTATATGATTACAATAAATTAAATAAAAGAAAAGATATTATATTGATTGAGAAAAAGAAAAAATCGGATATTTGTGATCAATTTAAAGTTTATATAAGAAATAAGAATGTCGAAAATATAAATGAAGAGGATAGTTATTATATCAAGTTAAGGAAACAAAATTTATGTAGTTATAATAAGAGCCGTATAAATTGTAAGAGGGTATTATTTGAATACATATGTAAACATGTATTGAATAAATCTATACATATAAATTTTTTGGTAGATAAAATATATGCTGATTTTATGATGAAACAAAATAAGGACATCAGTCAAAATGATAAAATAAGTAATATGAAAAATAATAATAATAATTATGATAATTATGATAATACTTATCGAGGAGGTGACGTCTCCAATTCTGATATTTATAAAAAGCATATTATATGTAATGAAGACCTCATAAATATTTTAATCAACACAATATTTCAATTATTTTATGAAAATATATCGAATAATGATGATATATATATGAACAACAACAATAATAATAATAATAATAATTGGGATCCTAATAATTTATCCGGTTCTCAAAATAATATACATAAAAGTTATCTCTTATATTCAAAAGATAAAAACAGTGTTGAAGAAAATAAAAATATGAACAATTTCACCGAAACTAAGTATGAACATGTCTTCTATTTAAATTTGTTGAAAAAAATAATAATTATGAATAAGTGTTTTGTCAAAAATGTTTTTTCAATTTTTTTAAAAAATATGGAGAATATTAAATTCAAAAATATAAAACAAAAGGAAGCAATAACAAAAGAGACATTAATAATATTTAAAGAAATTATTATTTATGTTAATGAATATGAAATAAGTACTATATATAATATATTTCTAAACAATAATGCTGTTCGTAAAAACAAGTATTTGTATAATTATATAATTATCCTTTCGTTTGTAAATCTTAGACATATATACAACATATATAATTTGGAGGTATGTATAGATTTTTTATTAAACAGCATTTTTTTATATAATGATAAGATGATAAATAATAATATAAGGGTGGATAAAAATGCTATTGATGGTGAAGAAAGTGTTATGTATTTATTAGAAAAAGAAGAGGACGATGATGATGATAATAACAACAACAATAATAATAACAACAATAATAATAACAACAATAATAATAATATTAATGTGTGTTGTTCATTTAATAATGTTCTTTATAGTTGTGATGCTCATAAAATGACGTTCAATAATACCGACAATTCATTAAGATACCAACAAAAGTTACAAAACAAATATCATAATCGTATTTTTTTGGATCACATAAATGAAGATGATAGTAATAAAAAAAATATAATTTTATTTTTATTTGTTATTTCTTTAAAAATATATGATATAAGTCATGTTAACGGATATATAGACAAACTTCTTAAGAACTTTTTATTTTTATTGAAGAAATATAAATATGCATTTATGATTAATGTACATCACATTATAAAGACAATGATTTTTTTATTTGTATTAATTTTTTATAACGTACATGTTGATAATAATAATACAATCCTTCATATTTTAAAATGTTTAGATTTATTATTAGAGATTTATTATAACAGAAGTGGATTCGATTTAGCAAATAGAAAAGATGAAATTAGTGAGTACAAAGAAAGTACCTTGCTTGTTCAGGCAAAAAAAAATAATAAAATTGGGGAGAATAAAAATGATCAAATATTTGTTAATAATGATGACAATAATAATGATGACAATAATAATGATGATAATTATGAAGATGTAAGAGTGTTATATTCCAAACCTGTTGAACATTTTAATATATTTGAATTTAATGTATCACCTGTTTTATTATTTTTAATTTTGCCCATAAATTTACAATATAATAGTGTTCCAAAAGAGGAGGGTTTAAGAAAAGATACGACGAATTTCAAGATTATTAAGCTAGCCAAACGATTGAAAGATAAATGGGTGACATTCTTTAAGAATTATAATAACAACTTGTTTAAATTTTTGAGGAAAAAGGAAGGGCTTATTAGCCGTGGTAAAATAAAAGAAGTGATTGATAATGATAATAATAAAAATAAAAATAATGATAATAATAATAATAATAAAAATAATGATAATAATAATAATAATAATTATTATTATTATTACAATAATAATAATAATCAGAGTCATTATATGAAACACGAAAGGAATGATTATTATAATATATTTTGTCACTCTCATGACGAAGATAGTGTTCTTGAGGAGGTAAACATATTTGATAATATTAAAAAAGAAATAAAATATTTACTTATGCATGTGGATAATTTTTGTGAGAATGATTTGTTGAATTTTTTATGTGTTAATAATATATTATTTTATATATATGAAATATATAACAATGTTGATATAATATATTTGATTCGCTTTTTTTCGTTATGTGATTATTATAAATATAATTTTGAATATATTAATATTAAGAAGGTTTTATATCATATGAATATGTTATTAAATATACATACACATATATGTGTTAACACTTTTGAAAATATGAAAAATGAATATATATCAAGATGTAATTTTATATATATTAATGTCTTATTGTTGTCATTATTTGAGTATAATTTATTTTTTGTTTTTAAATTTATTTCATATTATTGCTTAATAAATTCTTGTGCCTTGTTACAATTTTTGCCATGCTTATTATATGTGTATAATATATCTTATGAAAATTATTTTATTCATAATAAATACTTGAAGCTGAAAAAGATGAGTGACGAATATAATGGTACATGGTATAATAAAAATAATAAGGAGGGGGTTGTGAACATGGGTTATTATGGTGTCCTTAGGAGTTTAATACTTGACGTGTTATCAAAAATTGGTTGTAGTAATAATAATGTTCCCATTATATATAATTGTTTTGGTTTTTTGTTGAAGGATAGGCAGGTTAAAAAAAGTGCACATAATAAAGCATATGGAAATGATGATGGTGATGATAATTATGATGGTGATGATTATGATGATGGTGATGATAATTATGATGGTGATGATTATGATGATGGTGATGATTGTGATGATGATGATAATTATGATGATGATGTTTATTATGATGATTCAAGTAACAGTTGTTTTAATAAAGATAGACATAAAAGAGATACTTCCTTTTTAGCCTTTAACAAATTATATTTATTATATTGCTATGATAAATTATTAGATTATAATGATAATATTATGAGCAAATATTTTAAGTACATAGAAAATGAGCTGGTGCAAATTCTTGAAAAGGATAATAAAGAGAGTGAGAAAAAAGGTTTGAAGAAAACAAAAGAAATAAATGAAATATCACTAGATATTAAAGAAGACCAATCAAAGGATTATATATATGAAGATATTAACATATTATTTGATTTAAAAAATGTGTTAATATTATTAAAAGTAAGTCGGTTTTATAATGTAGGAATTTATATAAATATCATAGTAAAATTAATAAATTTATATTTTAAGAAATATAAGAAGAAGATTTTATATAATAATTTTTATAATAAAATACAAAATAGTGTTATAAAAATATGTATATATATTTTATTAATATTGTCTTTGAAGAAATATGTTGAATTTGAAATAATATATAATTTATTAAAAAAAAACTTTTTAAAGACATATGACAATGATTTTTGTATATTTAATTTGGATATTATTCGTTCTATAATTATATTTAGTAGATATTATATTAATAATTTAATTTATAAAGAAGACAAATTATGTAATGAAGAATATGATATTCTATATCATACAAAAATAAAATATATATTTAAAGATTTTACAAAATTGTTATCATTAAATAATCATTATATTATAGGAGAAATAGTAAATGTTGTATCATCTATTTATTTAGTATATAATAATTGTATGACTTGTGGAGAAAATGAATATACAAATAATGATGATAATACAAAGAATTTAATAAATAATAATAATAATAATAATAATAATGATAATGCGTTGGAGGGGGATATAGATATAAAAAATGAAAAAAAAAAAAAAAAAAATATTATAAAAAATAAGGATTATACAATATATGATTTATCGGTATATGAAAAAAAAGAAATAATTCAATTATATTTTGATAAATCTTATATATTTGTATCATTTTTGAAAAATAATGACATACCTTATAATATATATGAGAATTTACAAAAAATGGTTTTAAAAAATGAAATACAGAATATGTCTTTTTATAATTTACGAAATCAAAATGAAATAAAAAGTAATTATTTGATTAGGGTATTATATAAATTTTTTAATACAAATATGAAAAAAGATAAAAATTGTAATTTCCAATTTTTTTTTAAATTATTATTCACAGATAAATTCCACAATATTGAGGAAATAATATTGTTATTTAAAAATTTGTATTTTTTTAATATTCATTTAATATCCTTATTTTTTTATATCCTTGATTGTTTTTTTCAAAAGTTAAAAAAGAAAATAATGAGTAATGAGCTTTTTATAGTACATGTAGAAAATATAAACCAAAAATTAAGTACTTACTCGGATGATACAAATGTTAGTGATGATAAGAAAAAAAAAAATAATAATAATATAAATGTGGATGGTATTAACAACTTTGATCAGTATGAAGGAAATCTTTTATATAATAATATTCATAGAAACGATGATAATAAGAAGAAAACAAAGAAAGTGTTAAATAATAATAGTAATAATAATAAAAAGAATAGAAAAGTGTCTTATGAATATGTGTTTAATAAAATATATGAAGAAATAAATAGAAGATTAAAAGAGGAAAATTTTAATATATATGTATTTTATCCAATATTAAGCATATTATGTAAATATAATAATGATATTAATAAAACGTTATTTTTTTTTTATGATATTATTGATACGTATATAAAAGATTGTAATAATAAATTATCGATTAATAGAAATGAAATCGTTCTTATTTTGCTTTGCTTAAATTATATGCACGTGAACATTTCTTCTATTCCAAATTTTTATACCTATTTAATAAAATTATACAACAAAATGGATGAGATATATATAAAGAACGTGCTTTTGTATTGTTTATGTTCATGTCTTTGTTATACAGATATGTTAGACCGTGATATTATGAATATTTTGGTTATGCATTTCAAACATTTAATGTGTATATTTAAATGTATGGAACAAAATAATAATAAAGTAGATGCAGAGAATATAGAATCTTTGTCCAATGGTGTGGATAAAAAAAGTGGGATTCTTTTTGTACAAGAAAGTGAAATTTGTTGTAATACAAAAAAGTTTGATGATGAAGACAATTTTTATTTTTATATATCCTTGAATAATCTTACTTTTTATATATACAAGCATTATAATAATAACAATAAATTTGATGATTTGTTAATAAAGATATATGAGATTATAAGAAATGATTTGACAAAAGATGTGAATGATATAGTTGTATGTATAACAAATATGATGATATATTTGTATATAAGGAAATTATTGAATATAAATGATTTAGCGAATATGATAGAAATAATTGTGAAGAATATAAAGGATAATAATATTTTGTATGAATCGAAGTATATAATATATGGATTGTGTTGTATTTATGAATTTTTAACATATTATTATAAAAAAAATTATGACTGTTTTGTTTATGAGGATAAGTATATGATGGATGGTAGCTCACGTAATAAATATAATGAAAAATGTGGTGATAATGATGATGGTAGTAGTAGTAGTAATATTTGTGTGAAGGTCAGAATACACCACCTGAGTACGTGCGTTAAAAAATTGATTGTCAAATATTTTCAAGAGTCAGAAGATAAAAATATTAGTATACTTTCATATTTGAATATAATAGGTATAAAAAAAAATATATGTAAAAATATATGTGGAGATTATTTTAATAGAAATGAATATTGTAACATGATAATATTGTTTATAAATAAATTTATAAAAAAAGATTTTGAAATAAAACGAAAAGCAAATAAAAATAATATTATATTGGCTGATGAAGATGTGGATAGTGGAAATGATAAAAAGTATGATGATATAAAAAATGAGAAGAAAAATTATGGAAACATAATTATAGGTAATGAAGATTATGATGATGATAATGAGAAGTTATTTTTTTATAGTGAAAATAATTATAAAATAAATAATGATATTATAATGAATGATCATAATATTATCCTGGTGTTTGTTTTTCTTTTTTGTTATAAATATTATGATAGTTTTAGTGATTTACAAATTAATATAGAAAATTTAGATAAATCTAAAATGATATATTTACTTTTTAGTTATATATTAAATGTGGAGAATTATTTAAAGAGTTTTTTGAAGACATGCGGGGTGTTGGATATTGATGAGTACATGATGAACGGGAGAGTTGAGTGTGATGATATAAGGGATAAGTTATTTGTAAGAAAAAATACGATGGACGAACATAATAATGATGATGATAACAAAAACGATTTTAATAATAATAATAATAATAATAATAATAACAAAAACGATTTTAATAATAATAATAACAACAATATTAATAATTATAACAACAACAATATTAATAATTATAATAACAATATTAATAATACTAATTATTGTAAACCCTTTTGTGGTTTATCCTATATAAACTTTTTTAGTGATGATTTATTCATTTATCTAAGAAATTTTTTGAAAAGCATGAAATTAATCAATTTTATAAAATTGGATGTGAACATAAAAAATAATATTATGAACATATACTCATATATTATGAAATTAATAAGATTGTACTATATAATATTGGATGTTATATTATTAGAAATGAGAGATGATACAAATAATAAATTAAGAAAATATTATAAGATATATAAAGAATATATTAAAAATATTCAAATATTATATGAATGTCGAGTTATAATATTTGAATATTTTTCACTTTACTCACATCATAATAATTCTTATAGTAATATTTTTTGTAATTTTAGTAATTATTTTTATACCTTTAGTACATACGAAAAATATATGTACATAAAATGTATATGTAATATGAAGAAAATTAAAAAAGAAGAAATAAAATTCTTATTTCTAAACATAATGAAAAGTTTAGGTCCTTTCCATGTAAATAGTTCTTTGTGGATATATGCTATATCTATTTTGAAGATATTATTAAAAAGAATATACAAAATTGTAAAGGTAGGAAAGACATCAAACCAAAAAAAAAAAATTAACATAACAAACAATATTTGTAATAATAACAGTGGAATTCATAACAAACGTGATGATAATAATCTTATGATGAATGAAGATACATGTTATAAAGGTGGTGTAGATAATCATATGAAAAATGATGATGAAGAAAATTCCTATGATTTATATGAATATATAAAATTTGCGTTTATTACCATATTTAATGAAGCCATTTTAAGTATATATAAAGAACATTATTATAATCATTATACAAATGATGATTTATTAAATGATGAAAAGGTAGTAGATGATGATATGTATAAAGATAAATGTAACAACCCTTTGTATAATAATAATATAAAGGAGAAAAAATCCAATTCTGCGGTTTCTAATAATTATAAAATACGTTATGTTGATTTTCCTTTACATATATTGATGTGTATAGCTGATTATTTGTTGTATATTTTTAAAATAATTATAATAGAAAAGTTTGATGAAGAAATGAATATATATGAAATGTTGAAAAATTTACCTGCATTAATTCAAGGTTATGTTATATTAAATTTAAAAGAATCCTTTAAAAAATTAAATTTTATAAGAAATAAAATATTATTTTATATAAGCGATTATAAATTTAATTTTATGGAAGGGTTAAAAGATTTTTATAAGGTTTGTGAAAAAAAAAAAAAAAATCAAGAGCAACACAAATTATTAACAATAAGATTTGACTATAAAAAAATGAGAGAATATATGAGAAATATTTTTATGATAAGAGAATGTGTATGTTTATCTTATATATTTAGTTTATTTTGTGATAAATATAAGATATTGGATAGCTTGTTATGTATGTATAATATGAATGATATAAATAAGGAATATTTATATATTTTAATTACTTCTTTTATTTTATTTTCCTTGAGAAGTATGAATACTTCTTTTTTTTTGAAGAATGTTCTTTATGGTATAGAGGGCATGAATAATATGATAGATAATATGGTTAACCATGTGAACATGAATAATGATAATGATGGTGATGATAATGATGATGATGATAATGATGATAATGATAATGATGATAATAATAATGATGACAATAATGATGACAATAATGATGACAATAATGATGATAATAATAATATAATGACATATGATAAGGGGGAAAAAAAAAAAAAAAAAGAGCGAAATTCCATTTTTATGTTCAACGAAAAAAACAAATCATCATATAAAGGTGTTGATACATATATGTATCAAGATATTTATAATTATGAAAAGAAAAATTTTATTATAGATGAAGAATTTGTAAGAACAAAAATGAGAAATTCATTTCAAAGATACAAAAACAAATTATATAAAGAATCAAATTTGTTAAAAGAGAAATTTTTAAGTAGTACAGATTATTTTTTTTTAAAAAAATTAGGTATATATTTTTTGATAAAAAGGAATGAGAAAACAGCTGTTCTATGTCGAAAGTATAATAAGATAGTTTCATTTTTTCATGTAAATTATAAAAGAGATGATTTATTTATAAAAAATTTTGATATGTGTATAAATAACAAAAATGTAATACGATATGTAGATAATCCTGATATAATAAATAACACCTATTTAAATAATAGTTTTTTTAATAAAAATAATACAGAAAATTATTCTGTATCATTTGAACATGAGACATTTTCTAAATACCTTAGTGTTCCTTTATTTATGAAGGATATATTTACATTCTTTACTCTGAGTTTAAATAAAAATATAATAGTTTATAATTATAAGCAGTTATTTCAAAAGCAAACAGTAAAAAAAAAAAATAATCCTACTACTACGAATAATAATAATAATAATAATGATGATGATAAGAAAAATGTCGAGGAAAAAAACAAATGTACCGAGAATTATCCAGATACAAATATAAATAATAAAGACCTAAAAAATGATAATCTAAAAATAAATAATTTGAATACATCATGTTTATATTTTTCATCAGAGAGTTCAGATTCTTTTAATCATGATAATAATAGAAATGTGGAAGAGAATATTTTCCGTACTAAGCAGAAGAAAAAAAAAAAACTTTTATTATATGACTATAATATAATAAATTATTTAAATAATGGAAATTATTGTTTAAACAATTATGAATTGTATATAGCTAATATATGTTTTATGGACAAAAATATTAAAAATGAGATTTTCTCAAATAAGAAAATAAAAAATATCACGAAGAAATTTATTCTTCATAAGAATTGCTCATGTTATCATGAGATATATGATCAATTTTATTTATTACAATCACTTTTTAAAAATTTTACATTGTTTTTCTTAATGTTTTCAAAAAATTATGTTATCAATAATTCTATCTTTTTTATTCCTGATGATAAATATTTTGTTATCCACAAGGTTATAAATGTTTTATACCAACATTACCAACATAAGTATATGCACAAAAATTAAAGGTGCACATAATATATTATATATATATATATATTATCATTTTATGTTGTATTATTTATTTATTTATTTATTTATTTTGTTAATGTTCTTTACATATATATTTTATTATACTTAAAAAACTTTTCGGCCATTGAAATTTTTTCTTATCTTTTTAAAATGTTAATATTATAAAAAAAATAGATAGATTTGTATTATAATATTTATATTTATAATTAATATTATTATTACGATTATTAATTATTATTAATTATTATTAGTTATTATTAATTATTATTTTATTTTTTTATATGTTGTCGTAGCTAGATTGGAGTCAATTATTTTTATAAATATTTAATATTCCTTATATATATATATATTATTATATATATATTATATATTATACATATATATAATGAAATAACCTCTTTTTATATTCCTTAACATTTATATATATATATATAAAATAATTTATATATATATATATATTTATGTATATGATTCCTTTTCATTACTTTTTATATAAAATATATTATTATGAATAAATAATTTAATATTTGAAAAAATACGATATCAATATATATTTTATGTTCCTACTTTTATTTAAATATGTTTCTTTTATTATATAAGAACAATATATAAGTTTATATATATAAATTTAATTTAAAAAATAAAAAAAAAAAACATCATTTTATAAATATTATATAAAATATATTATTTTTTCTATAATATTACATTTGTATATTTTTAAGGTGTTGTAAATAAATAAATAAATAAATAAATAAATAAATATATATATATATATATATATATATATATATATATATATTTAATTTTTAAAAGTATATAATCTTTATTAATTATTAATTAATTCATGTTTATATAAAATGTTATATTCAAGGAATAAATAAATAAATAAAATATATATATATATAATATATTTATTTATTTATTTATTTATTTTCATTTGTATTATGTGCTAATTTTCGAAATATGTGAGTTTTATTATAAAAATATATTGTATTTATATATATATAATATATGTTTTAATGTTTTTTTTTAAAAAAAAGGAACAAGGAGAATATCTTTTTATTATATAAAACATTTTTAAAAAGTATGGATGGGAATAAATTGAAGGAGGTATGTATATTATTAAATAGTAAGAATGAGAAGAAAATACAACGTGGTATAAAGAGATTATTTAGATTAATTAAAAAGAATGATTTTAAGAACACATATAATATTGAAAAGAATATATATGATGTCGATATTGTAATAGAGAATAATTATTTGGATATAGTAATATATTGTTTATCGTTAAATGTAGAAAAGACGAAATCATCCAAATTAGGTTATTACATTAATTTTGATTTTATAGAAATTATATTTTATACATTAAGTTGGGTGTTATTTCATAAATTTAAAGATTGTTGTTTTTATATTGATAATGAAGAAAATAAAAAAGTTCAAATAAAAGAAAATGAAGAGAACTTTAAAAAGAACATATCCTTTTTAAATTTAGGGAATTTTTTTTATGATAATGTTCATTTTCTTGAAATAATAATTTTAAATAATTTTCATCATAATCGAGTGTATATATTAAGCACAATTTTTTATTTCTTATTATATCATGAAAGGTTTCGTTTTGGTTTTTTTTCTTCGACTTCATTATTAGTAAATTTAATTAAGTTAAAAAAAAATGTTGAAAATATTTCTGACTTGTTCAGGAAAAATAAATTGAATGAGAATGTTCAGGTAGAATTTTTTATCAAAGGGAAAAAAGACAAAAATGATGAAAATGACAAAAATGATGAAAATGACAAAAATGATGAAAATGACAAAAATGATGAAAATGACGAAAATGATGAAAATGACAAAAATGACAAAAATGACAAAAATGACAAAAATGACAAAAATGACAAAAATGACGAGAAGTTAATTTTTATAAGAAATACATATGAAGAAGAATTAATTTATTTATATAAATTTTTAGTTCTTCAGAATAGAAGTAACAATTTAAAAAATAATTTTGTTGAGAAAGGTAAAAATATGGCGAGGAATTATGGTTTGGTAAGCGAGTTTATGTTATTAAAAAAAAATGGGAAATTCAGGGTGCATAGGGAAAAAGCTATAAACGAAAAGGAGAAAAATAAAAGTACTGATATGATAAATAATAAAATGGATATTAAAAAATGCATATTAAATAATAAAGGAAATAATAATAACAACAACAACAATAATAATAACAATGATAATTATAATAATAATAATAATGATAATTATAATTATTTCGAGATTGTAAGAGGATCCATTTTGATATACTCCATTTACCGTTATATTTTTAGCTCAAAGAATGACGACTTATATAAACATTTTAATTCGATATGTGATGAATTATATGACATTTTTATTAATACAAGTGAGTGCTGTAAATATTATATTTTATTATGTCTATATGAAATATTAAAAAAAAGTGAGAATTATAAATATATGAATCTTTTCCTATTGTTCATAAAATTGTTAAGTGTATTTTTAAATAACGTACAAAAAAATGTAGACACACATCTTCTTTTCCTTATGAATAATTTATTGTTATTACAAAGAAATACATTTTATTCCATATACCAAAATGGAGTATTTAATTATAAACATATAATTCTTTTCAAGCGTTCCATAGGAGAGAATAAAAATATGAATAAATTGAAAAATGAAAAATCCCCTCTCTCCCCAAATAAGCAAAAAAAAAAAAAAAAAAATTACTACTTTATAATAAAAAATAAAAATACAGAGAGGTCTTTATTATATAATGCTGTAAATAGTTATGAGGATATATTAAATAATATTGATCAAATGGAAGAAAATAACAAATATATAGAAACAAAATATGGATTATTATTAAAAGTAAATAAAGGGGATATATATTATGTGTCCCTTTTGTTTTATATTCTTCAGGTTTATATGGATATATGTCTGAATGAAAAAAAGCAATTTTTATTAAATAGTTATATGGACGATATTAGTAATAATAATAATAATAATAATAATAATAATAATAATGATAGTAATAATAATAATAATAATAATAATAATAATAATAATAATAATAATAGTAATAGTTATGGATATAAAAAGGATAATAATTTTAAGGATATAAAAAATATTAACCATTTAAATAATATGAATAAATCTATTGTAGGGAAATCATTAAGTCATAAATTAAATGATAATTTTTTTAATTTTTTGACAGATTTAAATATTAAATATTTTATTAATCATTTTGTTATTATTAAAACAATAGGAACATATCAACATTTTATTAATTTGTATTATATGAATAATAAAAAGCTAGTATTTAGTTATGACAAAACATTATATATATTTTTCTTCTTAAAATTATATGTAGAGCTTAATAAAATATTTTTCGTATGTAGAGAGAATAAAATATATGATAATAAGAAGAAGCAAAGGGAAACTAAAAAAAAATGTGCAGAATGGGTAGGTGATAATGTAGATTGGTCTGATTTTTCATTATATGAATGTGAACATTTTGTGTTAAATAATGAGGTGACAGAACATATGGATAATTTAGGATGTACTAAAAAAAATGAAAGTGAAAAAAAAAAAAGAAAATTTAATTTTAACCAACACATTGATGAGACTATACATAATTCGTGTGACGAGAATTCTGTACAGGATGAATATAAAAATTTAAATAAACGTTGTAAGGTACACAATAGTGATGATTTGTCCGATATATGTATAAACAACAACAAGATGATGATACAAAGTGCGTACGATGGGATAATTTGTAATGAAATGTGTGATATATATTGTGATAAAGATAGGATTTTATTAGAATATAAATATAATTATAAAAAGATAAATGTAGAGACAATGAGAAATACCAAATTTTTAGATATAATAAAAGAGTTGATTTATTATAAAATGATATTAGAAATGTATAAGATGAGAGAAAAACGTGCTGACTATAATAAAGAATTAATTTATGATGAGCATATTTTAAAGAACACCCTAAAATATAGTAGTAACAACAATGGTGATAATATAAATATAAATATAAATAATTTGTGCAATTTTAATTATTATCACAATGGTGATATTTTAGAACATGAATTGAATTATTTGAATAAAATGAATGATGTTATATATTTTTTTATACCTTTCAATGTAACCGATTTTTTGTTAAAAAAAATAACTAAGGCAGATAAAAATAATTTATGTAATTATTTTATTATTTCATATCTTTATTATATATTGGAAATATTTAAATGTATATGTAGATTTATAATGTCGGTAGATATCTTTATACTGATTCCAGAAGGTATTAATAAAAAGATATTATTGAAGAGTATAAAATTTGATATAACAAATAAGTTTTATGATATAATTTATAAGTATTATATTTTTGAAATATCTTATGTAAATATGTATATATCTAGGGATAATATGAATGATATGTGTATAAATAGTAAAAGAGGTGAATATGAATATAATAACTTGAAGGGGATAAATAACAAGATGGTGAGGAATAATGTGAATAATAAAAATGTAATACAAAAGAATGATCAAAGTAATAATTATAATAATAATAATAATTTTGATGATAATGATGATGATGATTACATATTAAATATAAATATGAACAATGATATTATAAATTATAGTATAGAAAAGAATAAAGAAGAAAAAGAGATTGTTAATAGTTTACATTTTTTTTTAAATGACATAAGAGTTGATAAGAATAATATATTTATTTTACATTTCATTGTTATAACAAATTTTATTAATTTATTTAAAGAATGTGAACTAAAAAAGAAAATATTACATGAATTATACAATAAAAAGAAAATTATCCAGATTAATAATTTTAAGATATTCCATAATATAAATGAAAATGTTTATAAAATATTTTTGAATAATTTTATAGACAAATATTATGTTACTGTGGAAAATTATAACATTTTGGATAATCTCTTTTCTGTTTTTATATATTATAAAAGAAATATAATTATAGATAATGAAAGAAATGATAAGGGAAAAAATATGAAACTTTTTTTGGAAAATGAAAAATATTATAAGTGTATGGAAATATTAATATATAGATTTTTAAGTAAAACAGATTTTTTTGATTCGACCTCATTAGATGAAATAATATTATTTTTTTATCTTTTAAGAAATATAAATAATTTGAGACATTTCGTTTTTGTATTGTCATTATTTTGTAGATTCTTTAATTTGTATAAGACCAAGTTGAAATATGTGGATATGTTTAATAATGTTTCATGGGGGAAAAAATTAAAACATATGAAAAAAGAATCAAATCAAATATGTTCAAAAATGTTATATCATCAAGATGGTTCATTCTTTTTTAAGATGATTATTTGTTTTTTCTGTACATATAATTATGATGGTTTTTTAAGTGGGGTTCCTATATTAAAAGTAATTAAGGATGAAAAAGAAGACACACATTATAAAAAGAGAAAATTTGATATTACGAAAAAAAAAAATAATAATAATAATAATATTAAAAATGATAGCCAGGATAACCATATTAATATTCCTCATAATGATGATAGTAGTGATACCTGGTCTTACCAAATCGATGATGTTTTATATATTTATTCATACTACTTAAATTATATCAAATATGTTTTGTTATATAATCCGTATATATATATGAACATAAAAAATAAATTAAAAAAAAAAAAAAATCTAGAAGAATTGTTCTACATGTTTACAAAAAAGAAAGAAGTTTTTTTTGTAAAACCGAGTAAGGAGCATATAGATCATTTAAATGGTACTAATAATATGAATTATAAAAATAATTTAATTGACGATGAGGAGGAGGAAAATAATAAAGATAACACAAACAATAATGTACATATTAGTACATATGAAGAAGGCAACCAAATGATAGATGCATATTTTAATAATTTTATATTGTTTCAAAAAAGTATAAAATTATTTTTAAAACAAATAAGAAATTTAAAAAAAAAAAAAAAAAAAAAAAAAAAAAAAATCAAAGTGAAACTAACAGACGAGAATTCTAAATATAAAATGAATATAGAAGAAATATATACAAATATCTTAGAACCATTTTGTTTAAATTTTTTTTTTTTAAAAGATGATTATAGTTATGATAAAAACGCAAAAGAATATAAAGCTCAAAATAAATATGGAATTATACATATGTTAACCAATTGTAAGAATATATTACATGCTTATATAATTAAAAATGATAATGAATTTGTTTTAAATAAAAATGTTATATGTTGGAATTCTGATTTAATATATCATCATATGTGTAACATTTCGTCGGTTTTATTAAATTATTTTTTTATTCTATATACATATATACAAAGTGTAGGAAACAAAAGAGATGAAGAAAATATAAACATTAATGTTAATGTATTTATGTATATAATAAGAAAAATTAATTATGTTTTAAAATTTTATATATATTCAAAAAATGTAAGCAACAAATATTATAATATAAAAAAAGAAGTCCCATTTCAATATAACAAAAAAGATGAAGAAGATTATTATTATTTTAATCATATGTTTGTAAAAAAAAATAGACGTTTGGAAAAAAATGTTTTTTTATTATCACTAAATATTTTAAAGAACAGGTGGTTTCTTATATTATTAAAATATTTTATGCATAAATATGCAACTTACGCAAATGTGTTTGAAGAGTTTTTATATTTATATTTATGCTTCTTAAACAAAAATATGAATACATTTTTTGGTATAGTACAAAAAAGGAAAAAAACGAAATTGTTATTACGAAATTTGATGATAAATATAATTATGGGGATTGTATTACATGATATCGTAGAACATGAGGGGGTCGAGGTGTTTAAAAAAAAAGTATGTTATATAACATTGTGTATATTGAAAAGGTTAAATGAAGATGAGAACTTTATCCGCTCCTACCTGAATCAGTATAATCATTTATTAAAGAGTGAAACAGACGTAAACATTATTATTAATGATGATAAGGATGCTTCTTTTTATTGTACATGTTTTTTTTGTAATGGGAAGTGCAATTTTTTAATGTGCGAAGAAGATAATAGATATGTTGTACAAAAGAATGAGAACATTATTTTTGAACAATTCGTTTTATATTATATATTCAAGATGAGAAATGAAAAATTAAAAAGAAAAAACAGCAAGAAGTACATTTATGATGATCACAAAAGAGAAGAAAATCTTCGTAGTAGTAGTAATATACCTGTGTTAATTAACCTAATTATGGATATCAGACATATAAATGATAATGTGAAAATATTATTAAATAAATTATGTAGCTTATATATTAGAAAATGTTATAATAATAATTATATTATGAATAAAGATATAATAAAAAAGATAATTATGGAAAGGTTAAGTGACAAGCATAATGATATATTTGTTTTTACAAAAAGAATTAAAGATGATTATATATATTTATTAGAACATAAAGATATTGAAAATGATATGTATGTCTTTTTTATGTATAACTTTTTAAATACGGTGGATATTAAATTTTTGAATAATGAAAAGGAGAATATAAATAAGGACAATTATTTTGTTATTTTGTTTTTATTATATTTAATAAGAAATAAAAAAATTAGAGCTATCGAAAATGAAGTAAATTATGTACCCATATTTAAAGAATATCCCACCTTATGGTTGTTATTAAACAATATAGAATATGAACAAATATATTATTTAAAAAAGGAAGTATTCAATAAATCGTTTGCTGAAAAATGTTTAGATAATATTATATGTGCCTATAAAAATGCTCGACAAAAAAACAAATTAAGTTTCTTATTATTAGTAACAATCCATTTTAAAAATAAAATATGTTTATTTATTGCTTTGTCAATTTTGTTTTATGTTGGTGATATGTTAAATGAAAGCAAAGAAAAAAGAAAGAGCATGTTGAAAAAATATGAGGATATATCGTTTATAAGGAGAATATGTAAGGTTCTTTTTTTTTATTTTTATGGTTATATATTTAAATATGATAAATACCAAAGTTTGAACAATTGTCAAAAAAATGTTGAGGAGAATAATAACTTAAATAGGTGTCCAAATGATGAATATATTTTTAAATCTTACGAAAATATAACTCTTTTTTTATTTAAAAGATTGTTTAAATGTTTTTTACGATATGAAGGATTGGTTAATAATGTAAGTGAGAAGAAAATAAATGAATATGAGCATATAAAAAATGTAGAAATTGATAAGAAACCAAATATGAAAATTCTAACAAAAAATGATAATAATAATAATAATAATATTATGTGTAGTAATAGTGATGCTGATGAAGAAGGGTATAAGAACATAAATATGATGAGAGGATCTAATATAGATGTAAGTAATTATGTTGAAGATTCGAACAAGATAAAACAAAATGAATACTTTATAAAGTATATGTCCAAAAGAAGGAATGATTATCACATGTTATTATTATTATTATTAAATTTGGTGAACAAAAAGATAGAGAATGATAATGATGATAATAATGATAATGATAATGATAATGATAATGATAATAATAATGATAATAATAATAATAATGATGATGATAATAATGATAATAATAATGATGATAATAATGATAATAATAATGATAATAATGATAATAATAATAATAATTATGTGGATGGTGAAGATGTAAACACAACGGTTGGTATGAAGAAAATAGAAAAGAATATATACCTACATTGGAAGAATATATTATTATTTATTTCATTTTTAAACAAGAACGAAATTAAAGAAGGTAATTTTTATTATGAATATGTGATGAAAAAATATATATATATGTTCATAGATCACGATTTGAATATGGAAAAAGAAGAAAATAAAGAAAGTCATATTATTTATAAAAACAAAAAAAGATATATTTTATTTTATATTTACTTTTTAATATATAAATTTATGAAATTAAAAGGGTTAGATGTTTTATGTATGATTGAAATATTTTTCAAAAATGTTTTGATCGAAGAATTTATTGTATCTATATTGGAAGAATATGAAAAGATGGAAAATGAAGACAAGAAAAAAAATGAAAAATTGTTAATTTTTTTATTAAAAATGATAAAAATATTTTATAGTGAATGGTACAATTTATGTAAAGATAAATATGTAAAACAAGAAATTTATTTAAAAGGTTTAAATATTAACATTTTTAATGCATTAAAAAGGATTTATAGTTACACTATGACGAATATAAATATATATATAAGAAACATATTTTTTGTGGACCTATGTAATTATTTACATTTTATTTCTTTGAACAATATATTAGATAACAAATTAATAGATGAAGTATTAAAATTTAAAGAATTTAATGTAAATTATGATAATAATTATAATTGGCTAAATATGAACACAAGTATGGTAAACAAAACATGTCTCTACTTTAATTTTAATGAAAATATATATTATATGTTACAAAACAATGATGAAACAATAAATAATTATAATAATAATAATAATATTAATGATTTAAAAGATTTTAATTATTGTGAAGATGGAAATAATTTTTTCAATAATAATTATAAAAATAATATGAACAAGTCAGGTGAAAACCAATATTTTGAAAACTCAAAAATGGCTAGTTCAGTAGAAAATGAAGAAAAATATGAATATAATAACATTCGAAAAGATATTGGAATATATAGAAGAAGTAGTAGAGTATATTTAAAAAGTAGTGGTAAATATGTATACAGTATATTAAATCAGAATAATTTTATAAGAAAAGAGATTTTTAGTTTAGCTTATAAAAATAAATTAAATAAAAATATATATGATTATTTCTTTTTATTGTGTGTATTGGTAAGTAAATTATTTTTTGTGTTTATATTGATGTCAGAAAAGATTAGGGTATTTTTTTATCACTTTAGGTTATTATATACGTATCAAAAAGAGGAGATTTTTTTAAATTTTGATTTGTTGAGGATGCAAGAAATTAATCGAAAGATAAAAAATTATATTAAGAAATATCCTGATATACATTTTTATATAGATTATGACAACAATGAGAATGAAAAAGAGAATGGTATGAATGGTATGGAGAGAAATTATATAAATAATGAAGATTATTACATGAATCATACTTATGAGGAGAATAAAAAAAGTATAAATCGATTGGATACAAGCAAGGGTTATGATAATAGAAATGTTAATGTATATTTAGATAATAGTAAAAAAATAATATCATATGATGAAGAAAAGGAACATTTTCATCATTTAAAAAAAAATCAAAACTATGATAGGAACTGTAAGTTTTGTATAAAATTTAGGGAGATACATAAAATTGGTAATACAGAAAGGATAATGAATTTATATGATAAGGAAGAAAAGACAAATATAAAGAATATGATATATTACGGAAAGACAATACGTACAAATTTGTTTTTACATAGTCCTTATGAATATAATATATATAAAAATTGTAAAACCTTTATTGATGATGAAGAATTTAAAAATGATGATATGCGAGGATTAAGAAATGTGCATAATGACGTAGATGATGATAACAACAATTTTGATGACAATAAAAATATTGATGACAATAAAAATATTGATGACAATAAAAATATTGATGATAATAAAAATGTTGATGATAATAAAAATGTTGATGATAATAAAAATTTTGATGGTGAAATCAATGAGGAAAATAAAAATATGAATAGGAAAAAAAAAAGACCTAGTTTGAATTTGAAGAAAATAAATACTTATTGCTTAATCGATGAAGACGAATTATTATACGGAAGGAAATTAAAGGAAAATCATTTTACAAAAAGTTATAAAAAATTATTAGATATATATTCTTTGAGCGATGTGGATTTTTTTGGGAGTTGGATAAAAATATTTTCAATGAACGGATTAAAATTATTAATATTTTGCTTAAGTAGTAATGATTTAATAGTTAGGACTATAAGTTTGAAAGGATTATCTATATTTTTCCAGTTGATTGAAAATTCATTTTTTCTTTATAAAATAAGAAAAAAGTTATTATCCTTTAAAAAGAAAATTGGTATGTATACAGAAGATAAAGATGATAATTATTATGTGAATGTTGATGGAAAAGGTGTGCTGAATAATTTATATGAATCAAAAAAGAGTGTAATGAAAAAAAGGAAATTAATAATACCTTTTAAAGAATTATTTTATTTATATTTTTTTATGAAGAAATTAAAATATTCAGTAGATCCGTTAACATATTATATAAATCCAAGTGTATCATCATATTGTTTTTTTTTCTTAAATGAGGTATATAAAAAACAAAATATAGTGAATACATTGAAGAATTTAATTAGAAGTAAGACTTTTTCTTCTATTTATTTTTCGTATTATTATTTAAATAGTTTGTTTAATAATAATTTTGATTCTTTGGACATCATGAACTTTTTTATTATGTCAAATCAGGGGTTGCACTCGACGTGTTACAATAGCATAGGTTATGAGGAAGGGGACGGTAAATATGATAATAATGATAATAATGATGATAATGATAATGATAATAATTATGATAATAATAATTATGATAATAATAATAACTACGATAATAATAATAACTACGATAATAATAATAACTACGATAATAATAATAACTACGATAATAATAATAACTACGATAATAATAATAACTACGATAATAATAATAACTATGATAATTATAATAACTACGATAATAATAATAACTATGATAATTATAATAACTACGATAATTATAATAACTACGATAATTATAATGTAAAAGAAAGGAAGTTTAATAACACCATAGATAGAAGTTATTATGCTACGACAAACTTTACTAATAGGATGATGCTCGATAATTTTGATGATGACAGGGAGGATAACTACAGATACAAAAATAACGATAAATATGATTATAATAATGATTATAATAATGATAAGGGTTATTCATTTGAAAAGAAGGATGAATATAAAGAAAAATTAGATCTTATAAAATATAATTATAGATGTACCATAAAAAACATTTACCATATATTAAATCGAAATGATGTTTTTCAAATATATATATCCTTATTTTTTAATAATTATATAAATCATAACTTGTTAAAGAGGTTTTTAATATTGCTTATATATTCAAGCAATGTCATAAATATGGTAGGTATGTGTGTAGATAGTGTAGATGAGGAGAATGTTCCTTATATTGAAAATAATGATAATAATAAAAGAAAGAATGTCGATAATAATATAATTACTTGTAATGTAGAAACAAAAATGAATGTTATAGATTTTTACATAAAGAATAATTTAATGATGAAATTAATTATAAAAGATAATATATTTTTATGGTTAGACTTAATTATGAACCAAAAACTTTTTTCAGAAGTAATGTCTTTTCATTATCCTAGTTCTTTTGTATTCCCAATTATGAATTATTATGATTTGTCAAATGAGCATGAGCTATTATATAAAAAGATGATGAAAGGAAAGGTATGGTCTTATATAAAAGATGGGAAGTATCCAAACGAATTATATAATAAGAGCATGTATAGTATTATGTATGATATGAAATATATTGAAGAAAATGATTTATGTTTACATAAAAAAGAAAGTAGTATAAGAACAAACAAAAATGATGAAATTAGAGATGTTAAAAATGTAGATATTTATATGGATGAGGAATATAATGAGAAGATAGAAAAAGAAAGTAAAATATGTGATATACATAAAAGAAATGATGAAAAGATGTTACTTTCTCATAATAGTGTTCATATTAATAAAATAAAGAATAAAATGTATGATTATTTAGAAAATTTGATTAAGAAGAAATATATGATAGGTTATAGTTTTAAAGAAAGTTACAATAAAACTTCAGAAATATTTTTTTGCATATGTTTATTTATGAAAAATGTTGTATCTAATATATTTTATCCAGGAATAGATTATTGTGATATATTTCATAAAAATATTTTATTAGATAATGAAAAGAAAATATTGAAAGAATTCATTTTAACGAATGCGTATAATATAATAACACTAGAAAAAAAAAAAAATAATATATTAAATAATAATAATAATAATAATAATAATAATATACATACCTATGAGATATGGAATTATTGGTATAGTGCGTTTCATAAATTATATTCATTTAAAATAAGATGCTTTTTATTTATTAAAAAAAATGAAGAAGAAAAAAATGATAAAAATGAAAATATCATGAAAACTAGCCATATGAATATATATGATGACTTAATACAAATTATAAGAAACTTGATTAGGGGCTTATATTATATCTTTTTGAATGTATATCATAAGGAATATTTTTATCTCTTTATATATGAAGAAGGAGAAGAGGACAAAAAAAAAAAAAAGAACAGCAGAATACATGATGTTTATGATATAAAAGATAAATATAATTATCATGCTTCTTTAGAACATAACAACATACGTGATAAAATACAATATTGTAAAATGTTTATTAAATATATATATCTTATGTTTAATATTTTGTTTAATATATGTTCCAGTTTATATGACCAAGGGTTAACAAATGATGTCGTTTTTAAAAATATAATAAGCACAAAAGTTGTTGTACAGGACAATTTTATGAACGAGAAAATAAGTGTGATAATAAATGAGATTATTATTTTTTTTGAACAGATTGTAATATTGTATAATTATTTAAAGTATGTTATTAATTGTGTGGGTGTAGAAAAAAATAATGTTAAATTTCGCGGCCCATATGAAAAGATAGAAAGAGAAAAAAAAAAAAAAAAAAAAAAAAAAAATTATGATAAGAATAAGATGGTATTAGATTATGATGATGGTCAGACAACAAACTTAACAAATGTGTTTAAAAGTTATAATGTGAGAGGGAAGAAAGATACAATGTCATCTATTGAACTATTTCATATACATGTTCATCATAAGTTAATAGAGCAAACTTATAGAGAGTCTCCCAATTATTCAAATTATAATTTATATAAGAGAATTATTAGGTGTGTGTTACATATGCTACATAAAAAATGTTATAAGAATAGTAAATATTTTTATTACGTCTTTATAAATAAATTAATAACGATATATCATTTTTTAAATGAGCAACATATGTCTTCTAAGGTGTATTTATATATATATGAAATATATAATATTATAAAAAGGGATAAAGTAGAATCATTACTAAACCAGATTCTTTAAAAGAAGAAACAAAAAAGGTGGCATATAAATAAATAAATAAATATATATATATATATGTTTTTGTGTGTATATGTTTATATATTATATTATTTTATTTTTTGTATGTGTCATTCATGTTTATGTTTTAAAAAGAATTTTTAAAAACATTTAAAAGAAGAAAAAATAAAATATTAGTGAAATTGCAAAAAAAAAAAAAAAAAAAAAAAAAAAAAAAAAGTGTGAAAAAATATATAAATAAATAAATAAATAAAAATATATATATATATATATATATATATATATATATATATATATATATATAGTGTTGTACATTTAAAAATAATATATTTATGAACAACATTAATTTGTACTGATTGTACTTTTTTTGGAAGAGTCATATTTAATATTTAAAAGTTCATTAGGTATTTCTTCTTTTAATTTATCATATTCGATATTACGAGAATTAAAATGGTTTAATATATAATTTGCTTTTTCATCGTTAATGGTAACAATATTATGATCCTCGTTATAAGGTTTATTGTTATCATTACCTATATTTTTTATATCATCATTACTTATATTTTTTATATCATCATTACTTATATTTTTTGTATCATCATTTATTATATTTTTTGTATCATCACTTATTATATTTTTTGTATCATCACTTAATATTTTTTTTGTATCATTACTTATTATATTTTTTGTATCATCACTTATTATATTTTTTGTATCATCACTTATTAAATTTTTTGTATCATCATTTATTATATTATTTTTTTCTTTGTTATCATGTGGTTTAAATTCTTCACATTCTTTATGGTTTTGTAATTGATCTGTCATAATATTTTGTTCAAGTAAATTATTTTGATCTTCCATATTATTTTTATTCTTTAAAATATTTTCTTGTGTATGATCATAATTTAAAGGGATTTCTAATGAATTTTCTTTATTTATATTATCATCACTTATATTTGTACTCTCCAATATATGTTCACTTTGGATTTCATCTTTTATCTTATGATCTACTTTAGGAAGATCAGTCATTAAATTGTTTTCGTTAGAAAGATGGGTGGTCAGGTTGTTTATAGTGGATATATCATCATTTGGTTCCTTCAAAATTTGGATATCATCATTTGGATCCTTCAAAATTTGGATATCATCATTTGGTTCCTTCAAAATTTGGATATCATCATTTGGTTCCTTCAAAATTTGGATATCATCATTTGGTTCCTTCAAAATTTGAATGTCATCATTTGGTTCCTTCAAAATTTGAATGTCATCATTTGGTTCCTTCAAAATTTGGATATCATCATTTGGTTCCTTCAAAATTTGAATGTCATCATTTGGTTCCTTCATATTTTCCATATCACCATTTGGTTCCTTCATATTTTCCATGTCACCACTTTTATCTTCTATATTTTCTATGTCACCTCTTGTATCTTTTATATTTACCATATCACCGTTTGCATCTTTTATATTTACCATATCACCGTTTGCATCTTCTATATTTACCATATCACCGTTTGCATCTTCTATATTTACCATATCACCGTTTGCATCTTTTGGTTCCTCCTCATGGGTATGCTCTTCATGTTGAAGGTGGTCCTTGTTTTCCTGTTGTTCATTTAAATTTAAAGAATCTCGTAATAAATTATGACCATGTTGATTAAATTCAGAACTATCCTCCTTCTGGAGGTATTCTTTTGAGGATGCGTGAGTATCCAAGGTTATATTATGTATACTTCCATTATGTAATAAATACTTTTTATAATTAAAGTTTTGTGTTGGTAAGTAGAAATTAAGGGAATAGATATATTTTTCTATATATATTAAAAAGTCATTAATATAATTTTCATCTACTAATATATCTTCATTATATTTATGTATATAATTAAAATGTAAGTTTTTATCTTTATTTATGATTTGGCTTTTGATATTTAATTTATCATTATTGTTTTCGTAGTTTTTAATAAATGTATATAATTGTTTTAAATATAGAAGACAATCATCGAAACATTTTTTTTTAAGATTGCACGTTTCTTGGTTTGTGAGTAAAGATGTTTTAATATGTTTCATTTTTTCATTCATATTATTTGAGATATCATATTTAAGATTAATGATTTCATCATTTTGTAAATTTAAATGTTTGAATTTTTCTTTCATTTTTTTAATTAATTGTTTTAAAACATTGGTTTCATAATTTAATAAATTTATTCTAGATATAAGACTATAATTTTTTTCTTTAGAAACATTTAAATTAATAATAATATGATCAAAATCTCCTTTCTTATAACTTATTAAATTTATAGAGTTTATAGCATTATTCATATTATTTATATTTTCTTGAAGTTTTTTAATATTATATATTTGGTATTCATTTATGAATAATATTCGAAGGCACAATTTTTTTAACATTACAATTTTGTTTTGTAGTTGTTTCTTCTTTTCATCTTCATAATAATTTAATATATTGATCATGTTGTCTTTTTCGTGTATTTTATTATTACTACTAATAATATTATTATTACGTATATTGTTATCATTACATATATTGTTATCATTACATATATTGTTATCATTACATATATTGTTATCATTACATATATTGTTATCATTATGTATAGTGTTATCATTACATATATTGTTATCATTACATATATTGTTATCATTATGTATATTATTATTATTATGTATATTATTATTATTATGTTTGTCTTCATATTTATTTGCTTCCCCATTTTCCATTTTATTTTTATCTTTTTCTTTTGTAAGATCATTTATTTTATTTTCGTAAGATAATATTTTTTGTTCTTTAATTTTTTGTTGTAACTTTTTAAAATCTTCTCTGTGTTTTTTCTCCATATTTTCTTTCTCTTTATACAATTCCTTTAGTTCTTCTTTTAATTTTGTATTAAATTTATGTTGTTCTTTTTCTTGCATGTTTAAATCTTGTATATTTTTTTTTAAAGAATTATATTCGTTTATTAATATTTTCATATTATTATTATATATAATTCTTTCGTTTCTTTCGTCATCTATATGTGCTTTTAGTACATTAATATCATTTGTTATATTGTTTGTATATTCTTCCATATTATTAATATTATTTTTTAATTTAATTATGACTTTTTTATAATAATCTAATGAATTTTTTTTCTTTTTGTCATTTTGTTCAATTAATTGTTTTGTTTCAAGTTCTTCTTTTAATATTTTATGATGTAAAGAAATTTTTTTTATTTTACTATTTTCTTCATAAATTCGTTTAGACACTTTTTCAATCTCATAATCTTTTTCATTTAAATATTTAACATTTATGTGTTCTGATTTATCATGATAAATATCATCATCATAAGCATTCTCTTTATTATTATCATTCTTATTTTGTGTGATACCACCTATTCCATGTTCGTATATTTCTACTTTCTTTTTATCGTATTTCCCATTTTCTAAGTTTGTTGATTTTTTTTCATTTCTAAGATTATCATTATTATTATCTTTGGATTTTGTTTCTTTCTTTTTTTTTTTTATGGCCATTTTTTTTTTTTTTAAAATAAGTTCACAGAAATTTTATATAAGAACAGAGGACTTTACAAGTCTAAACACTTAACATATGAAGGGGGAAAGAAATGCCCACATATATATATATATATATATATATGTATATATATTTATGTATATATATTTATGTATATATATTTATAATGTATTTTTTCCTTTTCGTATCTATATATTTAAAAGAATTAAACATATACACGTTATACTTTTTATGGGTTTATAAAAATATGTTTGTATAAAATTATGCTATTAAAATTTTTTTTGACCTTTATATATAAAGGGAGAAGAAAAAAAAAAAAAAAAAAAAGAAAGAAGAAAAAAAAGAGCACATAATATTAAATAAATAAATAAATATAAATATATATATATAAATATATATATATATATTATATATATATAGGTACGTATGGATTTATGTTATGACCCTTATTCCTTTATATTAAAGACACGTTAGGCTTATTTGCACACTTGTATTATAATTTTTTAGAAGGGAAAAAATTTTTAAATGAAAATATTTAAAGAGTACCATACAAAAATAGATATTATATATATATATATATATATATGTTAATTTTTTTTTTTTGTCTATTTTTATTTTTTTTTTCTTTTCGAAATAATATTTATGTGAGAGGGAGAAAAAAAAAAAAAAAAAAAAAATTAAACTTTTAAAACATCGTCCTATAGGATGATTTTACATTTTCTTTTTTGTATTGTTAAAATGAACCTATAATGTTTTAGTTATAAAGTATAAAATTATTTAAACATTTTAATAATGACACCCCTTTCTTTAAGAATATAGTATATATATCTATATGCGAGAACCCCCTTATGATCTTAAACACATATATAAGGAATATATTATATATATTATATATATTATATATAATATTTTAGTATTATTTTATTTTTTTTTATTTTTTACTTTAAATATATGTATTTAATATAATATTAGGTTGAAGAATTATATTAAAATTTAATTTTATACAATAATTATTTTATTCTTATGTTTTTTATAATGTTATGAGATATTTTTTTATTAAAACCACAATAAAAAAAAAAAAAAAAAAAAAATATTGTATATTATAAATATATAATATTTATTAAATATACAAAACGGTAATTTATATTTTCATTTTTCCACCTTAAATAGAATATTTTCTAATAAGGAAAAAAATTAAAAACATATATAATATTATATATATATATATATATATATTACGGTTAGTAGATAAAAATATATATATATATATATTTTTTTTTTTTTTTTTTTTTTTTTTTTTTTTTTTGGTATTGTCATATTTTTCAATCATTTGATACATAGAACACGGAAAAATACTTATATTTTTATTATTTTTTATTTTTTTTTGTTTTTGTGATAATTCATCTATATATTTTTTTTAACTTTATATAGCATCATTTTTATTATATTTATATATTATATATTTTTCTTTATTATATTCATACTGTTTATATATATATATATATATTAATATTATTATTTCATTTTGGTTTAGATTTTTTTTTTCTATTAGTTTGTTATTATATAATATATAATAAATATTATTTATATTATATATAAATATATGTAGAGAGTATATATAATATAATTATAATATATTATAAATATATTTTTTAATTTTGCTAGGTTTGAATTAAATAGGATTTATAAATATATTATATAATATTATATATAATGATTTAAATATATAATGAATAATGTATCCATAAAAATTTTGATGTTTTTCTTATTTTACTATTATTTTATATATATATATATATATATATATTTATATATATGATTTTATTATTAATAATTTATAAAGATATAATATTTATAAAATATATTTTAATTTATGATTATTATTTTGTTATATAATATTTACTTATATTTATTAATATTATTGTATAATACAATATATTAATATATATTATATATATATATATATATATTTATATTTTACATTTTTTAATTTTATATGATTTATTTTTTTTTTAATTGATTTTAAAAGAAAAAACGATCTATCTCTTATAAAAGGCTTTTATCAAAAGTTTAGGGAATTTTCTTAATTAAGAAAAAAAAAAAAAAAAAAAAAAAATTATTAATAAATAAATAGATAATTAATATATATTATATATATTATACATTATACTTTTTGTTTATTTGTAAAAATATTATTATTATATTTTGTAATTTTGTTCATATTTGTGAACCCATTAAAATCATAAAGCATAGAATATTTATATATCCATAATCTGTTTATATATAATATTTTTAATATTTAATTTTTTTTTAATTTTTTTTTGAATAAAATGAATATGAATATAAAGTATGTTGTTTTCTTTGTTTTTCTTAGTTTAGTATGTTGTAATTATTGTTATGTGAATTGCATGTTGGATAATTTTATTCAACATTTTGTAAAGAAGTCATCAAACAATGCTGGCGTAACAAATGTATACGATAAAGGGAATAATATGAATGATACAAATAATGTAGATAATATGGATGATACAAATAATATGGATAATATAGATAATATAGATAATACAAATAATAGTGATAATACAAATAATAGTGATAATACAAATAATATAGATAATACAAATAATTTAAATAATAATATGAATAGTGTTAATAGTAATAACATCTTTAATATTTTCAAAAAAGGTGAGGAAGAAGGGTGCAAAGGGGAACTCGAACAAAAATTAATTAATGGACAGAAATTTTTAAAAAATGATTTACATGAGATAAATGAATATAATAATAATAATAATGATCAAAGTTTTGTTAACTTACGTAATGGTCAACATACTGATTATACCATGTACATGTTTGAAAGTAAAGGAATAGTATCAAATGATTTCTACAGAATATTATATGAATGTGCCCAAGCTTCTTCAGCCAAACCTTATTTAGTAGATGTATGTGTAAATAAATACTTTAAAAAATATAAAATAAAATTTTCACAAACATGCTTAAGTTGTTTTTCTACATTTATTGGATGTACCTTCATTTCTTGTAATAAACAATGTTCAAAAAATCAATGTAATGATGAATGTAAAGTGTGTAGTGACAAGCATTGTTTTAAGAAATTATTGGAATGTACAAAATTGGAGGCTTTACCCGATCCATGTACATAAAAAAAAAAAAACAATAAAAAAATAATAATAAAATAAAAAAAAATAAAAAAAAAAAAATATTTTGATTTCCCCCTTTTTTTTTTTTTTTATTTTTTTTATTTTTTTTATTTATTTTATTTTTTTTTCTTTTTTGCTTCATCCGCTTAAATGGTAGAGGTAATGAAGTTATTATGTGTATGTTATGTTTATATATTATATCTTGTGTAAAGGTATATGAATATATTTGTATGTATACATTTTTTATTAAACCCACATATATATATATATATATAATATATATATGTTTATAAATTTACCGTTTTATTCCCATTTATATATATATTTTGTTTTATTTTTTTTATGTTCTTTTTTTTTTTTTTTTTTTTTTTAAAGTTTATGAATTTTTAAAAAAAAAGAACTGTTTTTTTTTTTTACAAATAGATCTGCCAAAAAACAAAAAAATATAATAAAGTATGCACCTTGTGTAAAGGGTGGATATATAAATATAAATAAATAAATAAATATATATAATATATATAATATATATAAGATATAAGAACAAATCAAACAAAATTTTTTTTTTTTATAAGGCACACATGAATATTTATACATGCCTATATATTTAAAAATATTGAATTAATATATATATATATATATATATATATATGTTTGGTGTTTGTTAAATACAAAATCTGAATAATTTTTTTTTTTTTCATGCAAGGGGTATTCCAATTTTATCTAAGGCTTCTTCCATAAGATGTACTAATGTTTCTTCAGTGTCTTCTCTTTCAAGTCGTTCCTATAAGATGAAAAAAATAAAAATAAAATGGAATATATAACAAATAAATATATGTATATTTTAATTCATACCATGTCTATTTCTTTTTTTATTCTTGAAAAATATTGTTCTATGAGGGACACTAAATTTTCTGAATATGTTTCCCTAAAAAAAAAAAAAAAAAAAAAAAAAAAAAAAAAATATATATATATATATATATATATATATATATGTTTAAATATTATGAACACATTTCTTCTTTTCCTTTTTTTATTTTATACCTTGTCGTTTTTTCATTTCTAATTATTTTCATAATTTCGTTTATTTTATCATCTACATCAGATAATATTATTTTTTCTGTTTTTATCCTTTCACTTATTTCATTTTGTATAATAGATTTTATATTGTTAATTTCACACTGTCAAAAGAAAAAAAATAAAAAAAAAATAAAAAAAAAATAAATAAAAAATAAATAAAAAATAAAAAAATACAAGCATATACATATATATATTTAATTATATGTATGTATAAATATATATTTCTTATAAAATTGTTGAAATAAATTTACGTCGTAATATTTCCTTAGTGAATCTTCCTTTTCTTCAATAAGTCCATATTCTTCAACCATTTCTTCTCTAAACAAATAAACAAAAATGAGTACATATAATTATATATATAAGTGTATATATATATATATATATATATATATATATATATTTATTTATTTATTTTTAAAGATTGGTCCTTACTTTAGAAGGGCTGCTTTATGCTGAAAATCCTTTACCAACTTAATTTTGAGCCTACTCCAATCTTCTTTTTCCTTATTTATGAAATCTTCAGCTCTGTAAGGAAAAAGAATATGTATACGAAGATATAAAATATATATA
>NC_004328.3:137500-142500 GCF_000002765.6 Plasmodium falciparum 3D7 | reverse complement strand
ATAAGTCCTCCCAGTTTTCTACAATCTCTTCCACCTGCTGGTCCGCAGCACCATCTTTATTGTCAACATCATCCATATTAATATTATCATTGTTTGTAAAATAATTTTGGTCGTAGTCATTTGAGAAGCCTGTGTCGTTTCCATAGAAATAATAATTATCGGAGACATTAATATTTTTTAAGTTGACAGCTTTGTTAATTTTATTTAATTTATCTAATAAAGAATAGTCTGTATTTTCTAGGTGATCATTTAATTTGGTTACATGTACAATTGCTCTTTTTGATGAGATCCATTTTAACCAAGGTAACCAATTGGCTGGATCATTAGCTAGTGTAAATTGATCTCCAAAAAGTATAACACCTCTTTTTGCTCTTGTTAACATAACGTTTAATCTTCTAGCATCTCTTAAGAAACCTAATTCATTATTAGCATTGGATCGTACAGCTGAAAATAAAATAAGATCTTTTTCTTTTCCTTGAAATCCATCGATTGAATCAATTTCAATTCTATGAGAAGCTTCATATGAGAATGCATCTTGAACAGCTTTTTTTAATTTCATTTTTTGTGCATCATATGCTGTTAATATTCCAATTTCATCAACAGATACACAACCTTCATTGATTATAGATTTTAATACAGTTATTAAAGGTTCTATTTCATATAAATTAAATTTAGATGTACCATAAGCATTTTCAAATTTGCTACCAGGTTTTCCTATAGACACATCTATGAATGCTAATCTACATTTTGGATTTGGCCATAAGAAACCTTTAATGATGGGTCTATTTTCTTCTGTGACATTTGCTGTTTTTAATTTATTATCATAGAAATGGAAATTCGGGAAAACACATATACTTAAGTGCATACGTCTTTGTGTATTTAATAAATGTACAGGTGCAATTTTTGCCATAACAAATCTTTCTAATAAAGATTTATCTAAACCTAATTTTATAGCATCCGGTGAAATAATAGTTGGTGGTAATTGTTTATGATCTCCTATTAGTACTAAATTATTACAATAATGTCCTAGAGGTATTAGATTTGATGGTTCAATAGATTGAGCACATTCATCAATAATAACTCTTTCAAATTTTTCATTATCAAATATTTCATGACCTGAACCAACACAAGTAGCTATAACAACATTATATTTTTTAACAGCTTCTAAGAATAACAAAGCTTTCATTACTTTTGCTTCTTTCTGCATATTATTTTTTCTTAATTTCAATAAATCTTTATAACGATGAAACTCCATTATAGCTTCCTCATGAAAATCACTATCACTACCTGCACCAACACGAACCGCTTGTATATTTCTTTTTTTTAAACCTTCTACTAAATTATTTGCCGCAACATTTGAATCAGCTACTGCTAATATTTTTTTATTACTATTTTGTTTATGCCAGCTATCTATAATAGCACAGGCCACATGTGTTTTACCTGTTCCTGGTGGACCTTGAACTAATGTTAATCTTCTTGTTAAGGCGCTTAGACATGCTAATTTTTGTGAATCGTTCAAAGGTAAATTCGTTGGTAAGTTTATACTTTCTATTAGATATTTATCAATATCTTCAACTTGTGAATTTCCTATTTGTTTATTTATACTTTCATTTAATAAATCTTCATATGGATTTTTAGCTTCTTTACTATAATCATTTAATATATCATCCGACATAGTATTATTTTTTAATGATTCATTATTTTGAAAATCCATTTTGATTTTCTCATAATTTGCTATTTCTTCATTTAATTTACCATTTTGTGCTATATATTTACTATATTTATTATAAGAATGTAATAGTAAGAATCGAATTTCTGGAGTAAATACATATGGTGATTGGTATTGTGTAGGAATTGAACTTATGAATGTAATAGACCTTAAGGCCTGTAGCATTCTTTCATGTGTTACAATATTTAATAATAAATATAATCTATATTTATTATATTTTACATTAGCTTTTTTGGTATTCTCCGCTGAAAATATTCTTATATTAATATTATAAACAGTATTATCACTTTTTGTACTAGTAATACTACCTATTAAACTATTAGACCATGCATCTTCATCTTTTAATAAGGTATCACATGGTTTCAATAAAACAATATCATCTTCTCTCATTTGTGTTGATTTCATCCATTCCTTTTCTTCATTAGTTAGGGTACATGTACAAGATAAAACAGGCATAGTAATACTTTTAAGTTTTAATAATAATGATTTATTTTCATGTAAATATTCGAAATTCTTTTTTTCTTGTATGCTTTGTGCTAGGTTTGCTTGTAATTCTAAGGCAAGCATAATTCGATATTTTTTGTAATAATCATGAGCACACTTGGAAATAAAAATTGAATAATCTAATTCGACTTGTTGTAATAAGGATATACAATTAAAACACAATTTGTCATTTAATATAACAACACATTCGTCTATTAGTTTTTCCCATAGTTCTATTGAAACTAATTTATGTACATAATTATTATCGGTAAGATTTTTATTTTGTATATAGGGATTAAAGAATTGGGAGCTATTATTATTATTGTTATCGTTGTTTTCGTCAACTTTGTTGTTATGAAACATGGTTGCTGATGCAGTGTTAATAGATTCGTCATTCACATTATTTAAATTGTTCATATTATTTAAATTGTTCATATTGTTTAAATTGTTCATATTATTTATATGGTTGACATTGTTAACATTTTGGTTCATATCCTTTTCCATTTTTTCGACCTCCATACGACCCTCTCTACTTACTTCTACTATCGTATTTAATAATCTATTTATAGGATCATAATTTCCATCAATTAATAATTCCCTTAATAAATAGACCACAAATATGGACCACGCATTACTACTATATTGCATAATAAATTGTATGGCCATATTTAAAGCCTTATTTAAATCCTTTGATATTAAATCTCTAATAAATTGTGCATTTTTCCTATCCGTAGACGATATATATTCTATTAAATTATTTTTAACCAACATATCATATGCTGCTTCACATTTTGCTAAACTTTTTGTACTTCCATAACCAACACTTTTGGCCTTGCATGTATTCTTCCCATTTTTCCATTCCCAATCTAAGGTACATTTATATAAATTAAAAACTTGTTCAAAAACTTCTGATTGTTGTATTTTATATCTTGATGCTATATTGTTTCTTAACATTTGTATGCTACTAGCATCTTGTTTGGTTAAGCAATATTCAATTAAATCGTTGGGATCTGCGACTTGTTCAGGTTGGGTACCTACTTCTTGTATACCTATTGGTTGGGCACCAATTTGTTGAGCACCTACTTGTTGTATACCTCCATGCTGTGCATTATTTAATAAATTCATATTTTCATTCATATATTTTGCATTATTTGCATTTAAGAACATATTGTTGTTCATAATAGTTCCTTGGGTGGCACCCATATGTCCTACATTTTTATTTACATTGTTCATGTTGTTCATATTGTTCATATTGTTCATATTGTTCATGTTGTTCATGTTGTTCATATTGTTCATGTTGTTCATATTGTTCATATTGTTCACATTATTGTTGTTGTGGTGGATGTCCGTTGCAGATGTTAATATATTATTCATATTATTATTATTATTGTAGCAAACATTGTTCATGTAATTATTCATATTCATGTTATTATTTCTATTTAACATGTGATCATTACTTGCATCTCCGTATTTAATATTTTTATTTTCTTGATAGGATAACACATTATTATTATTATTATTATTACTACTTGCAGTATGATTATTATTGTTGTACATAAGTTCATTAAAATTTTTATTTGCTCCTTGGTTTTTGTTGAATTTATTTTGATTGAGCATATTACCATCATCAAAGTTTTTACTGTTACTACTCATATATTTGTTATATAAAGTATTATTATTGCTACCTGTATTATTTATATTATTATTATTATTATTATTACTAGTGTTGTTGTTTATGATTGTTGTGTTATCATATGAATTAATAAATCTCTTATTATCATCACTCATTTTTGAAAAGTCATTTTCTCGAATTAATTGCTCTTTAACATCATACAATATCATATACAACCTTTGTGTAGCTACTAGTTCTGCAATTTTTTCATGTTCGTGTTGAGCAGATGCTTGATATAATTTATTATTTATTTTCCATTCGATATTACAAGAATATACATTATTATTAAATTTATTTTCTAAATTTTTATTTTCTACTTTCAAGATAACATTCAAACTATTTATCATCCATTTTGTCATTTGATCTAGTTCTAATAAGGATATATTTTTTAATTTCAATAGAATTTTTTTCACACAAACCTTTTTACTTAATTTTTTGGTATTATGAGTACCATATACTACAATTTTTTCGTCATTTGTAAAAGACCAGATAATGGAATATTTAATTTTGTCGTTTTCATTTATAAATTCTTCTTTCGATTCTGCTTTTAGATAATTTTTTCTTATATAGAAAAGGGTTAATATATTTTCGTCTTTATACATATAATTTAGGAATTCATTAAAATCGTAATAACAAAATGCATCACTATCTAAATCGAGGTGGCCACCGTTGTTGTTTATATTATTATTATTTTTGTTATCTTCTATTTTATTTATAAGGTTGTTTACATTTTTTGCGTTAGCTGAAGTAGAAAAGTTTCCATAGTATTCATTCTTCTTGATACCGAAATTGTTAATTTGATTAAGATCATTATTATTGTTGTTATGAAAGCTGTTGTGTTTGGTGAACATATTACTAGAGCTTCTACTAATACCCATATTATTATTATTATTATTATTTTCATTATTATTCATGGTGATATCACCTTTGTTGATTGAGCTTCTATCATTCGGACTGATCATATTTTTTGAAGAATCCATATTATGATTTATATGGTTATAATTTTGCATGGATAATTTATTACTTCTTGAACTTCTGTTATAACCAGGTGTCATGGTATCAACCATTGCTCCTCTCGAATTATCGTATAAGATATCATGTGCATTATATTGATGA
>NC_004328.3:130000-132500 GCF_000002765.6 Plasmodium falciparum 3D7 | reverse complement strand
GAAAAAAATAAAAAAAATAAATAAGATATATTTTTTTCTTATTGTTATATATTTATGTTGCCATTATGTTTGTTCAAAATATATAAGAATACGAAAGGTGTACACTGTGGAGACTTCAAAGATATTTTCTTCTTTCTCATTTTTTAACCTAAACATTAATATAAATGAATAAATGAATAAATATATAAATAAATATATATATATGTATATTTTAATATATGTAAAATGCAATAATTCTACAGTTTAATCTTTTCTTTTTTAATTTTTTTTTTTTTTTTTTTTTTTTTTTTGGTAACTGTAAAAATGAAAGGGTATAATATGACCATTTGTATAATTTTATATTGATATTATTAGGATATAATACGAATTATAAAATAAGAACATTTTTTCTTTAAATAAATAAATAAATAAATAAATATATATATATATATATATATATATATATATATATATATATATCTTATAATATTTGTCATGTATAGAGAAAAAAAAAAAAAAAAAGATATAGTAAAATAATAAAATAATAAAATATGACACAAAATGTATAATTTAATTTTCCATAGAAAAGTTTATCATAAGGATGTATTTAATAATATGTAAGTAATTATCTGTACACATAATATATATATATATATTACATAAAAGTTAAAAAAAAAAAAAAAAAAGTTATGTTGGCGTCGTGTTTTTATTCATTCTTTGGAAAATGTATCCATATTAAGCCCTACATAATAAGTTCTAAAATAATTAAGAATGGTAAGTTGTTTAGTACAAAAAAGGTACCTATCATATTAATCGAGAGTGTGAAAGATATTAAGAATATGATTAATCATATCGAAACTATTTATTGTAATAATAGTAATAATAATAAAGAAAAAAGAGAAAAAGGTTTTTTTAATTTTGAAAAAAAAAAAATTGGAATTATTTATTTGGATAAGAATTGTGAAAAAATTTATAATTTATGGAATTATTATGATTTAAGAAATGAAAATATAACAAAAGAGAAGAATAATGTAAATGAGTATAAGACATATCATCATAATGATTATAATAGAAATAATAAATTGAATCATATATTTAAATTATGTTCAAATGATGATGGTGATATGAATATTATGAAAAGAAATGTGATAGGTATTTATGTTCCTGTTGAAAGAAATATATTTTCCTCAAAAATTAATTATTTTTATCTTTTTAATAATTTGAAAGAACTAACGAAAGGTAAATTATATTATGAAATGTATTTTATTTTACCACATTGTATATTCTTTTTTTCATTCGTTTCTATTTATAAAGAATTAATATATTATAAGAAACTCATTACATTTTTTAAGAAATGTTATAAAAAAAATATAAAAAAAAATAATAAGAAGAAAAAGAATAATAAAAGAAGAAATATATCACATATATGTCATACAAATAAAATAATTAATAATAAAAATAAAATTTTAATAAATTTATATTGTAAAAAGGAAAAGGATTTAAAAAAAGAAATTAAATTATATCTTGAGAAAATTTTTTTTAACACATTATATACAAAAGTTATTTATGAAGACTCTATTGAATTATCTTCCTTTTTATATAATTTTTTAGAAATAAATTCAAAAAATGTTATTGACTTACAATATTTATATCAATGTGTTATATCATTATATAATTTGAAGATTTTAAAACATGATATCTTTGCCACATCCCTTGTTTTATATCCTGATTTGTATAATAATATATTAACATATGAATATAAAAAGAAAAGGGGAGAATATAAAAAAAATGAATCAAATAATAATATCATTAATAAATGTAAACAAAACTATAGAGACGTAAATAATAATCCACCTATAAATATTCAAGATGGTGATAATTTATTAAATAAATCAACTCGTCATAATATTAAAGACAAAATAATGAATAATAATTTAAAACAGGCGTATCCAGATGAATATTTTATGTGCAGAATTAAAAAAAAATGTGTCTCTATATATAATAATAATGATATGAATGAATTATCAAATTTCGAAAGGCAGCTGTTACATATTATGTACCTTTTCCCATGTGCTTCAAAATTATTGATAAAATATAAAGATGTAGAAGGATATCATATTAGTTTTAAGATTAATGACATATTAAAAAGATATCGCTTATTGAATTGTATAATAAATAAATTTATTATGAATAAAAATAAAGTCAATGATAACGTGAATAATAAGGAGGAAAAGAAAATGGAAGGAAGTGTAATATGTGAAGGAGGGCATAAAGAAAGGGCAACAATTAATAAGGAATTTATACAAGATTGTAATAATTCAAATGGATATTATAATAAATCGTTTGATAATTTTAATGAAGCGTCTGATAATTTTAATGAAGCGTCTTATAATTTTAATAAATCGTCTGATCATTCTAATAAATCGTCTGATCATTCTAATAAATTGTCTGATCATTCTAATAAATTGTCTGATCATTTTAATAAATCGTATGATCATTTTAACAAATCTTCTGAAACGAA
>NC_004328.3:107500-125000 GCF_000002765.6 Plasmodium falciparum 3D7 | reverse complement strand
TATAAATATTATGGATAAGATATGTTATCCTAATATGGGTGTAGAAAATGTTGGAAGGTACAATAAGAATAAAGAAAATGCAAACATTCAAGAAAATAATAATAATAATAATAATAATAAAAATTATAGTGCTGACAACAAAAATAATAATTGTAATAATAATTATAATAATAATGATGTTCGTTCGTATAATAATTTATTAGGATGTAATAATTTTATTCATAAAAATATGTGTGATAATAAAGAGGGTAAAAAAGAAAGTGAGAAAGGAACAAACGCTACTTCAAATAATACTAAAAATGATTTAAATATTAATGTAAAAAAGGATAGTAATAATAATATTTATTATGAAAAAGAGAATAATTATATGATTAATATATATGAAAAGTTTGAAAAGAATCGGAAACATCTAAAGAAATTATTAAACACAAATTTCCCCGTTTGTATTTATAAAAAAATTTGTAAAAGAAGATCTAAGGAATTACCAACAGCTTTAAATATTTATGACAGTCTGGATATGTTACTAAAAATGAATAGCCAAAAGGAAAATGATGCAAGTGAAATTGATGAAGATATAAAAGAAATAAATGAACAAGAAATTGATAAAATGGTACCAATGAATGATGAAAAAAATATTTTTAAAAAATTCAAGGACCATTTTGTTATTGATTATTCTGGTAGAGTAAATAATAATAGTTTTACTTATCCAAGTATATTACTAAGAAATAAAAATGCCTTAAAGAATTTAAACAGAAATGTTAATGTTGATAAGTATAAGCGGTATATATTTTTGGGTATCCATTCATTCCTCTTTGCTTTTGAATTATATTTTGTAAAAGGAAAACACCAAGGAAAAGAAATAGAAAAAAAAAACAAAAAAGGGCAACATAAATATGGTGATGAAGCACACGAATATGGTGATGAAGCACACGAATATGGTGATGAAGCACACGAATATGGTGATGAAGCACACGAATATGGTGATGAAGCACACGAATATGGTGATGAAGCACACGAATATGGTGATGAAGCACACGAATATGGTGATGATGAACACGAATATGGTGATGAGGAACACGAATATGGTGATGAGGAACACGAATATGGTGATGAAGCACATGAATATCATAAAGAACAAGATAATAATATTAATGGGTCCCATATGGGTACGCATGCAAATTCGTGTAACCTATTTCCAAATAATAATTATGTTTATAAAAAATTAGAACATATGAAAAAGGAGATATATAATATAAAGAATAAATTTTTTTCAATAATAAGAAAGAACGGTTGTGAGAAAAGCATAAAAATAAAATACTTATTTAAAATATATTTAGGTGTAACAACCCCTTTAGAAATTGTTATGAGAGAAAAAGGAAATATACTGAGTATAAGAACTTGTGATAAGGTATTTTTATTTAAAGTTAATTATAAGTATAATATTTATGATTGTAATATTTTGGATGGTCATAACAAAATGTTTTCATCATCGATATGTGAAAAAAAGGAAAATATAAAAGAATATAATAATGTGAATATGTTGGATAGTAATTATAATGTGGATACTATTATAAATAATAAAAGTGATCATAAGGATAAAAGAAGAAGGTATATGTTTAGTTCCATTGATGAAATACGATCATATCATACCATTCATAATCCGATACAAAAAGAAATAAATGAATTATGTTGTTTTAGTGATGATATTTATCAATCGTATTTACTTGTAATAACATTAAGATCAGGAGTACATACATTATATATTTATAATTTAAAAAATATTGATTTACAGAATGCTGTTAAGGTTAATATTTCTGCATATAAAGGATTTAAACAAATAAAATGGACTAAATGTTATGACATGTTAATATCTTTATCAAATGTAGGAAATAACATATTAGTATTAAAAAATAAACATTTAAATAACTGGAGTTTTTTTATTTCTGATTTTGAATTAATAGATTCGAATATTGAAGTTATTGAAGATGATAACGAATTTGATATAATAGAAAATATCCAACCGAAACATAAAAATATGGAAGATAATATATGGAAATATATAATTATATATTTAAATTTATTTATTAAAAATAATGTATTTATTCAAAATTTAGTGCATCCATCTTCTCTTTTTCCTATTTTATATACAGGTTATTATATTAATAGTCCTAAGTATTTTTTTTATAACTTATCTTATGATTTAACAAAACAAAACTTTTTAACCTATCAATCAGATGATGATGATAAATGTAGTAAACCAAAATATGTAAAGGATAGAAATAATTGTAATGAATTTGTTAATATAAAGGAACATGTGGAATCATATATGAATACAGACCAAGAAATATGTACAAATATAAATGGAGAGATGAATCATATGGAAAAGGCAAATTTACAAATTAAAGACAATTCAAATAATATTGAATTAATAACAACCTCTATGAAATATTATTTGTATTACAAAAATATTATTAACTTTTCAATATGATAGGACACAAGTTGTTCATATATTTGTTGGAAGATATATATAATATGTACACATTTTTTTTTTTTATTTGTATTGAAAAAAAAAAATATATATATGTATATATATATATGTATATATTTTTTTTATTTGTTTTTTTTTTAATATTTCTTATAAGAATATTAAACTTTTGTGATAAATATATATTATTTTTTAATAGACAACAAAATATTTATTTTTACAAAAGGTTATGAATATTTAAAAGTCTGTTTATGATGTTACCATATTAAGACCTTTTATGATATTAAAATAAAAAAAAAAATATATAAATATATATATATATATATATGTTCATATATTAACACCAAAAAAAAAAAAGAAAAAAGAAAAGAAAAAAATAGCTTATAAATCATTTTATTCAAATTGTATATTATAATTATATTACAAAAAAAAAAAAAAAAGGTTAAAATTTATACATATGATAAAGAAGTCGTTCATGTTATTATAAATGTACTACAAATTCGTATTATATATATATATATATATATATATATATATATATTTTATTTATTTTGTATATTCAAAATTTAATAATTGGATAGTGATAATTAATACTATTTTTTATAACATTAAATAAATGTTTATTTTCAATAGCTGCTGCTATTCTCTCCTTGTCATTTAGTTGCTTATTTATTGAATGTTCAGAATTATGTGATCCAGGATATATATAAATGTTCGTTTTGTAATTATTACATAATGAATATTGTAATTTTATACTTATCATTAATCCTATAAGTGTTGCTAAAGAACAATTTGGTATAGTAGGTGTAAAATATACTGTAATTAATTTTTCTTCATAATTTATATGAATATTTTTTTTCTCTATAATTTTTAGAGCTTCTAATGTATAAGAATATTCTGGATCTTTTATATCTCTTAATAAATCAAATATTTCGTCTACATTAATTTTATCTTCTTCATAGTATATATCACATAAATCACTTTTATTATATATATGTTCTTTTATTGTTAACTCATCTAATGAGCTTCGATTTTCTTCTCCTTCATTTGTATTATACAATATTGGATTCTCATTTTCAAATATGTAATTATTATTATTCATATTAAAATATAAAAAAAAAAATAAAATAATAAAAAATAAAAAAAAATAATTATAAATAATATGGATATAAATATATATGGAGTTAAGTAATTGTTGATATATATATATATATATATAAATATATATATTTATTTATATTTATTATATTATTATTTATTTAATTTATTTTTTTTCTTTTTTTTTACGCTATATTTTAATTAATAATAGTTATGAAATTTTTCTTTTCCCCTTTTTTTCATCATACATATGAATTATATTATATAATATATGAATTGAAAAGTTGACATATGATTTATATATATATATGTATATATTTATTTATTTATTTATAGTTGAGAAAAAATCAAGTAGGTACCAAAAAAAAAAAAAAAAAAAAAAAAAAAAAAAAAAAAATATATATATATTTAAATGTATATAATATATATATATTTTTATATATATATATTTTTATATATATATATTTTTATATATATATATTTATTATATATATGTAAATTTTTACCAAAATAATTATGTTTACCTTCAGCATATATAGTTTTATATTTTAAAAATAAATAAATAAATAAATAAATAAATAATTAAACATATAAATAAAATACAACATATACATATATATATATATATATATATATATAATATTTTATTAAGTATTATGTAATTTTTGTAGCTTTAAATAGTTTTGAATTTTTTTTAAGGTATGTGCCTCAAAGTGAGCCGCAAAAGACTCTGGGGTAATTTTTTTGTATGTATTATATTTCGAAATAATAGATTGTACATGTTTATATTGATAAATATCTGAATTATAATTTTTTACAAAGTTATCTAATTTTTGTAAATTATAAAAATGTAAATCTATATATTGATCAAAGAATGTGTTTCCTTTCGATAGATAGATATAATAATATTGATACAATGGATTTTCTGGATTTTTTAGATCTTTATAAAACTTATAGTATATAGAATTATGTATATTTATATTATTATTTATTTGATCGTCTATTTCATTTTCGAGATTTATAATATTTTTTTTAATACAATTAGATATTTTTTCAAAATGATATCTTAAAGTAGAAACTAAATTTTTATTATCATGATTATGAAAATGGTTGTCTTGGGATTTCATCATATCTTGATTATTATTAAGCAAATTGTTATAATTATCCTTTTTAGAAGACTTGAAAATATTATTATGATGATAATTATTATTATTATTATTATTATTATTATTATTTTTATTATTATTATTTTTATTATTATTATTATTATTATTATTATTATTATTTGTGTTAATATTTTCTGTAACTGGAAAATAATCAGATTTAATTTTTTGTATTATTTCAATATTGTTTACATTAAAAATGTAATTTATTAAATTCCATAAGAGATAATGAATAACAATGGATAAAATACCTTCACAACAAAACATTAATTTTCTTTTACTATCATTTAAAATATTTATATATAGGTTCACATATTCGTCTAGATTTTTTTTTAAATTCTCCGTTTTCTTATTCAAGTTATCATTTGATAATAAGTTTATTTTATTATTTTTATATTTATTCTTATATTCGTCGACATTATTAGTACTATTATAGGATTCATTAATAATTCTTAAAATTTCATTAACATAATTTTCACTGTCAATAATATTATATAAAGAATCGCAGTATGTTAATATACGTATTTCGTTGATCATATTTAATTTTTTATCAAGAAATGTTTGAAATGTGTAGATAACATCATTAGTGGGTTTGTTACAATATATTTTGTTCTTATTATTGCAATGATTATTTTGTTTTAACATGTAATAATTATCATCATCATAATTACCACCTGTATTATCTGTAGGAAAGGTACCTATTTTATTATATTGTAATTCACATTTTTGTACATGTATATTACTATTATGTTTATGTTTATGTTTATCTTTATCTTTATCTTTATCTCGGTCTTGTTTTTTATCCTTTGAATCTTCATTCAATTTTATTATTTCTTCCTTCATATTGATTAATACACAAAAGATGGATTCTAGGGCAATGATTTTTTCAGAAAGAGCATATAAAGAGGTAAAACTAAATATTTTAGAACAATTGCTTAAAGGATAAATCGATAAATAATTTTTATCATTCATTATATTACTATCATGTGTAATATTATTTTTTGATGAAGATGGGAATGATGTATTTATATTACTGTTTACATATAAGAAATTATAATGTTCTTCATTTTTTTTTATTTCATCATTATAATGTTGTAAAAATTTACACAATTCTGTATATTTTTCTTGTTTTTTTATTATAAAGAGTATATTATTTATATTTAATTTCTCTTTATTTTGTTTGACGTTAATTAAAAGTTCTTGTATATTAGATCGTTTCATAAAATAATAGCATATAATATATATATACATATCAATGGATTTGAATATATATTTATGTATATCTTCTTTTAAATTATGAACTAAATTTTGAAGAATAAAATAATCTTGTATTATGCATGTTAATAAATTACTAGAATTGGAAGTAATACTCTCAAAATTTACAATATTGAAATAAGGTGTTTCAGATATATTTTTTTTTTTATCTACTTTTGAACAGGATATATTATAAGAATAAAAATCTTCTTTTTTTACATTTTTGTCATCACAAATAGATATATCAAAACTTTTATTTGTTACATTTATATTTGGTATATCATCATCATATTTTTGTGTATGTTGATCAAAACATAGGTATTGTCTTATGTTTTCAAAATTAAATTTTTTCAAAGGGTTCGGAGAAAAAGGCACATTTAAAAAATCATGAAATTCGTTTTTATAAAAGGTTAATATATTATTAAAATTAAAAGTAAAATTAAAATTGTTATTACATATTTTATTATTAATTTTATTTGGTATACGTAACCAATGATCTCTATTAATCATATCATTTAACGTTTTAATATTTAAATAATAGAATGTGGGGAAATAACTTTTTTTTAATTTCTTTTCTACATCTAGAAAAATATCATGATTTTGTAAAATGTCTTTTAATAAGTTAGGATCTTCAAAAATGGAAGTTCTTATATGTTCTTCAATGTAAACGTTCTTTTGTTCATTATAAAGAGTATTACAACTATATTTATAATCATTTTTTTTTATATTTACATGTATTTTTTCATTGACATTTATATTATCCTTCGGATTAGCACATACATTTATGTTATCCTTCGGATTAACATATACATTTATGTTTTCTTTCGGATTAGCACATACATTTATGTTATCCTTCGGATTAACAAATACATTTATGTTGTCCTTCAGATTAACATATACATTTATATTTTTATTTTCCTTTAGACTTTTAGTTAAATAATATATTTGATCATTTGAAGAATTATATTTGAATAGATATGAATGTAAACAATATATGATGGTCAGAAAAATATATGAACATAAGTGATTAAAATTGAAATTATTAAATTGTATATTTTCAATAATAGTTTTTATTACTTTTTCCATATTTTTTAAAAATTTCTTTTTTACATATATTAAATGTAGTGCATTTTGTAATGTAAAATAAATATATTCTTGTGAGTAAATATAACTTATACTTTTTTCTTTTAAATACAATTCTATTTTATTTTTAATGCTTGTACATTTTTGATCATATGTTTGATTTTCCATTGTATCCTTTTTTAAGAAATATGTTAATACATGTGAGTTATACGTGTTTGGTATATAAAAAATATTACTTTGATTATTATCGATATTATAAAATTGTGAATAGTTAGATTCATCCAAATTATTTGTTACATTATTTTGTATATGTATATCTTCATTATAAATATTATAATTTTGCGATAATTGTTTGGTTGTTGTTATTTCTTGATACGTTTCATTTGTAAGTTTATCTGTGTACATATTTATTGTTTGTACATTATCATTATTATATTGATATATTTTATTATATAGTGTTAGATTTGTTTTTTCAAGATGATCAAATTTTGTTTTATTCTCCGTTTGATATTTAGAGATATCGTTATTTTTTTGTAAATAATAATTTAGTAGATATATTATTATATAATCATATTTATTGAAAACATCAAATAAAATTTCATATATTTTGATGAGTGAAAGTAGACTGCTGGTATCATTTAATTTAGGAACAAGTTCGTTTAAAGGAATAAACAAAAAATTATCTGCATCATTTTGTTGATTTGTTGAATGATTATTTTTGTATATGTCTCTATCATTTATATTATTATTATTATTATTGGAACCATAATTTTTATTTTTATTTTTATTTTTTATGTTTTCATCAATTTGATCATATTTTAAATATATCATATTATGTGTTAAATTTGTTTTGTCATATATAGATATGTCTTGATCTATTAATTCTTCAGATTGTTCCGTTTTGTATGATAAAAAATTTTGTTGGAACTTTTCAGCTTGACTTACTTTATGATTATCCTGATCTTGACAAAAAGATTTATCTTGTAGATTATGATATATATTTTGACATTGTAGTATATCTTTATTTTGACATTGTAGTATATCTTTATTATGATTTTGTAGTGCATCTACATTTTTATTTTTTATTTCATCTACATTTTTATTTTGATAAGGAGAATTATATAAATTTTGATTGTTGCGTTTTTTTTGATGTATTTTATTAAAATGATCAAGAGTGTTATTAATTTTATTTTTACATTTCGAATTTATTTGATTTTTTATTAAAGCATCTTCAGCTATTTTATGAAGAGTATCTTCTTGTTGAGTTTCCATATTTCTCATAAAGCATGAGAAAACAATTTGTTTCGATATTTGTTGAAAAAATTGATACATGTATACTAAAGAATTATCGATAAAATTAAATGGTTTTATTTTAAAGAGTAAATAGTAAATTTTTAATAATGTTGTTAAGAGTTCATTAATATTTATTTGATTTGTTTTTTTGGAATCATCTGAAAATAAAAAGTGAACAAAATTTGTTTCATTATTTTCTTTTATTCTATTAAAATAGATAGAGAACATTTTATGTTTTAAATTATTTACACATTTTATGTGTTGTAACAATTTATGGTTATGATTTATAAATTGATATAATTGATAAAACGCAATAGATGAGAATTCGAAATTTTTTTTTAAAATATTTTTAAAAAGTAGAATATCGTAATAAGATATAATAAATATAATTAATAAAATTAAATTAATTTGTTTATATAAATTTTTTTTAGATATTAAATCTATTATATGTAATTTCTCTTTATATTTTTTTTCTTGTAAGCATTTTATTTCATTTAAATTATTAGATAAATGATTCTTCATATTTGTAATATCCGAATCTATATCTTTAATTTTAACAGTACTAAGAAGAAAATTTTTATATTTCTTTTCTAATTTTTTATAAATGGTAGTTTCAATTTCTATTCTGATAGAATTTAAATTATTAATAATTTTCATAATCTCTTCAACGTTAAAAATATCATTCACTTTATTTAATTCTTGTGAGAAAACGAATTTTACTTTATCTTCAAGGTGGTTGCCATTTTTCAAATGATCAGAAAAGAAACATATATCATGTTCACCTTTTGACTTTTTATTTTTATAAACATGTTTATTAATATGCTTATTATTCTTGAAGTTATTTGTATCCCTGTTTGTTATATTTCCCTTACCACAGGTATTAATTAGATTGTTCATGTTATTTATAGAATTGTTATTATATTTATGTTTATAATCTATAAGTTTACAATATTTATGTTCATCATTTATATCAATAGGATTATTTGTATTAATAGGATCAATTATATCAATAGGATTATTTGTATCAATAGCATTATTTGTATCAATATGATCATTTATATTAATAGAATTATTTATATTAATAGCATCATTTTCATCACTTTCTTCAGATGTATCACTTTCATCATTACATTTTATATCTTGTATGGAAGAACATGCTGGATCCTTAATCCGTATGGACGACTTGTCTTTTAAAAATTCATGAGGATTATTTTGTTTATAAATAAATACATCATTATTTGAATAGAAATAAAATTCCTTTCCTGTAAGGTGATTTATACTATTATTTATGTCGAAAAATGTAATTTCATCATTTGGTACTTCATCATTGTCTTTTGAAATATCCGAAATGTTAAGTATCACGTTGCTTTCTTCTTGTTCTTTCATTATATATATTTTATTTTATTTTATAATAATAATTTTTTTTTTTTGCACATATGTGTTTGCATTTTATTTACATTGTAATTAGGTAAATCATAAAAATAAAGGATATGGAAAAAAAGAAAAAAAAAAAAAAAAAAAAAAAAAAAAAAAAAAGACGAAGTAAATATTGTATAAATAAATCATAAAATTATGTGGTTACGCAGATACATATATATCTTCACGACATTAATAGTAAAAATGAATCTGTCAGTATGTAATAAATAAAAAAAAATATATATGTATAAATATATATATATATATTTTATATTTTTTGGTTGAACTAATAGATAAATGAAGCACAAAACAAATAAATAAAATAATTGTATTTCCCCCCAAAATTTGAAGGTTCAATTATATTACACTACTTATATATTTAAATATATATATATATATATATATGTATATATTTTATGTCCCATATTTTATCTTATAACCTATTATGATAAAACATATAACATATATATTTATATGTATATATAATATTAACCTAAAATATGTAAAATATACAAAATATGTAAATTAAGTAAATTATATAAATTACGTAAATTCTTTAAAAAACAAATAAAAAATAATATATACATATATATTATATGTATAATATATATTTTAAAGGTATAAAAATCTAAGATTATTTTTAAAGGCTCATATAATATATTTAATACAATATAATATACATATATATTATATATATAATATTGTAAGCACTATATATATATATATATATATATGTATATTTTTTTTTTTTTTTTTTTTTTTTTTTTTTTTGGAAGTTCATATAATGTAAATGGTTTAAAAATTTAATCCTTCCTTGTATGATTATAATATTATTATTTGAGAAATGGGAAGATAAAAAGAAAAACATATATGAATGAATAAAATAAATAAATAATATATATATATATATATATATATATATATATATATATTATATTTTTGTGGGAACTTTTTAATCTTATTATTAAAATAAAATATATAATAATGAGGAACAAATGAAAACAATTTATATGTTTTATATTATCGTATGATTATATTCTTATTTGTTCTTATATTTTGATTTTATAATACTCTTATTTGTTCATAAAATAAACAAAAAAATAAAAAAAAATATGTGGGCTATAATTATTATTAACCTTTAGTCTAAAACAAAAATTGCGATATGTTATAATATTTATATTAATATTTGTTCTTTTTTTTTTTTTTTTTTTTTTTTTCCAATTATTGTTTCAATTTGTTATATTTTTTAATTCGTATATAATGAAATTACATGTGAGCTTATTATATTTTTTTTTCCTTTTCTTAACATTTTTTAACATATTAAAAGCTCAAGTAAGATTAAAATTCATATATATATATATAAGAAAAAGAAATATCATTTAGTTTTAGTATAAATTTATAAACGTACACAATTTGTACATTTTTAATTTTTTTAGGATAATAAAAATAAGGTTGAAGAAACACATGAAGAGCAAGGTGAAATGACGCAAGAAGAAAAAGACGAAATATATTCTGAATTTGTTGATTATGATTTAAATAAAGATGGTATGATTTGTTTTTTTTATTTTTTTAAATAAAAAATGAAATATTATATGAACTATATTGAATGACTATACGTATTAATATAGGGAGATATACAAAAGAAATGTATATATATATATATATATATATATATATATATATATATTATATTTATGTCATAGTAACATAAGTCTTATGAAATAGATATAAGTATAGGACAATTTTTTTTTTTTTTTTTTTTTTTTTTTTCTAGGATTAATTGATGCTGAAGAAATTGTTGTTACGTTAAAAAATATGAAAAAGGCAGATTTTATAAATTTTTTTAATAAAGTAGACTTAGATTCTTCCGGAACAAGTAGGGAATATATTTTTGCATATTTTATTAATTAATGTGATGATATTATATCATATATATATATATATATATATATATATATATATATTATTTGTATGTTTAAGATTTAAATTATTATTATATCTTTTCCCTTTTTTTTTTTTTATAGTTTCCATTGATGAATACATGTTATTTATAAATTCCAACTGAAAGATGGTGATAATAATAAATAAAGCATAATACAAAATAGAAGGATGAATATTTATTTAGAATATATTATATATATATATATATATATATATTTATTTATTTATTTATGTATATATTTATATGCAAATTTTTTTAATTTTTTTAGTTGTCCTTTATAAAATAATTTTTTATATATTTTAATAATTAATATTAACATTATCTTTTTAAAATTTTGAATGAAACCAAAGAATTAAAAATTAATGAGATTTATTTAATATAATAGATGAGGTGTATAAATAATTCTATATATATATATATATATATATATATATATATACCTTTTTAATTTGTTAATAATATTTTTTTAAATTTTAACATAAAATTTTATGTACATTTTATACTTATATATAAGACTAATAACAATTTGTCGTGTTCATATAGAAATATCAATTAACACATTTACTTTGTAAATATATAAATATATATATATATATACTTTTAAATAACAAATTTAATTATAATTTATAAAAAAGATAATTATCTTTGAACACAATAATAGTTAAATATATAAAATACAAGTGAATATTTATAGTATTATATTCTAAATAACAACAAAGTTAAAGCATTATTATTACATAAGTACATAATTAAAGGAAAATTTTTAAAAAATGTATAATTAAGAATAAAATATATGACTTATTTATTCATTTTATTAAACAGAAATTTAGGTAAACGTATAAATATATATATATATATATTAACTGATAATAATATGAATAACATATATAAATATATATGTATAATTTACATTAATTGTAAATGATATTTTTATGAAATACATATTTTTACTTTATAAATTTCTTAAAAAAAAATTAAAATATATAATATGCATGAAATGAATGTAATATTTTAATATATAATATTTCATGTTTTTACATTATATTTTTATAAAAATTAAATGATAAAAATAACAATAAATATAATTTAATTTCGTTTTTAATTTTTAAATTAAATGAGAAAAATTAAAAAATTTCCGATGAACCGGAATCGAACCGGTGACCAACAGATAACCATTTCAACTACAGTCTGCCGCTCTACCAACTGAGCTATCATCGGTATATAAATTTACCTTTTCATATAAAGTTATATGAAAAACATAAATATGATTATAACACAACTTATACGTAAAAAAAAATATATGTAATATATTTAATAAAATATTATTAAATTTATATATTTTGTAAATTTTTCCTTTTAATTTTATGAATTCATATTTTCTTTTAAAATTAAAAAAAAAAAAAAAAAATTTTCCCTTCTTTATTATTATATTTATATATTATACAAAAATATATTATTCATTATAAATAAATATATATATATATATATTAATATATATGTATTATGCTTTCATTTTTATTTTTCTTAAAAAAAAAAAAAAAAATTCAATTTTTACCATATTTTATTATGTATCATAATTTATTTATAAATAATATATAAAAATTTAAATTGTATAGAATTCTTTTATAAATATTAAAAAATAAGAGGAAAAAAGATATATATATTATTTATATATAAAGAGAATTGATAAAATAATTATACAAATTGAAAAATTTAATGAAGGGCGACTAGCTCAAGTGGTAGAGCGCTCGCTTAGCATGCGAGAGGTACGGGGATCGATACCCCGGTCGTCCAAATGTTGAAAATTTTTAATTTTTATAATTTTATTAAATATATATATATATATATATATATATATATATATTTATGTATTTTATATTAAATATGATTTATAAATAAATAATAAAGAAATTTTGTTGAATATTTAAAATTATAAATCACTTTAATATTAATAATTATATATCCAAACAAGTTTTAGAAAATTAATAATATAATTATTTCTATCTATCAATGTTAATAAAAATAATGATAATTTATATATATAATAACACTATATTATTAGCTTCATTTTTACAAAAAATATATATTATATTTATATATTATATATTGTATTTTTTTATTTTTTTAAGTTGCAGTAATACAATAATTATAGAAAACATATTATTTATTTATTTTTTTTTTATTTTTGCAATGAATATACATTAAAAAAAAAAAAGGAAAAAATATATTATGAATGCATTTTTAATAATATTGGATATAGTAAGTTTTTATGTGAATTTTAATTTTATATATAATTTACAAAAATAAATGACATATTAATATATTAAATAGAAATAATTAAAAAAAAAAAAAAAAAAAATATATTATGAATGCATTTTTAATAATATTGGATATAGTAAGTTTTTATGTGAATTTTAATTTTATATATAATTTACAAAAATAAATGACATATTAATATATTAAATAGAAATAATTAAAAAAAAAAAAAAAAAAAAAATTATATATATATATATATATATATAGTAATATTATTTTTATGTTACAAAAAAAAAGATTATGGTATTCTGTCTAGGTTCCTAAATTATATTTTTATATGTGTGTCTATAGCTTCATATATTCATCTACATATCCTAGTAATATCTTTATTAGTTTTTTTTTTTTTTCTTTTTTTTTTTAATTGTAAAATTCATGAACAACATGATAACCATATACAATTAAAGATTGATAGTTTTGTATATTTATAGGTATATTTTGTTTTATATGTATTATATTATTTTTAAAGTAATATAGATATTTTAATTTATTTAGAAATAAGTGTTATGGCTTATTATTTCATGTTATTATATATATATATATATATATAAGATTGATGTACGATTTTGGTGTCTTATATCATTTAGTATATTATGAGAATATAAAATATTATTTTTGCTTGTTCCACTTCGTTTAATATTATGGTGACTTTTGCGTTCATGTTATTATGCGATATGGATGCATTACTGTATATAATAGTTTAGATCGTATAATGCTTTTCTTTTTTTTTTTTTATTTTCCACTTATTATTTTTAACTTCATTATTTTTTACTTATTAATAATTATTTTCCCCTTCTACAACGTTTCCCTCCTGGGTTCCATCTTCATAAACATATTTGCATTTACAATTAAATATTTGGGAAGAGTTACGATGTGGTTGAACATGTGATAAAGACTTATGTAATTTAGGTAATCCATTGCTCTTATTGGTACTTATCTCTAGGGTTCTTGTTTTTTGTTTCATGCCCTTAAGACCTATGGTGAGTGAGCCCGATAGGAAAGAAAATATAATTAAAAAGAGTGATATATAAAATTTCATTGTGTCGGGAAATTTATAGATGAAATAAAATATATATAATGGGATTTAAATATTGAGAAAACGAATAAAAAAAAAAACAAAAAAGAAAACAAAAAAATTAAATATATATATATATATAATTTAACGAATGAGTATGATAAAAAAATAAAATAGACAATTAAAAAAAAAAGGTTAAATTAAAAAAAAATAAAAAAACATAAGATAAATATAAAAAAATAATTATAATAATAAATAAATTTATTTTATATTTATTAAAATAAAATAATTAATGTTGTAAAAGGTTATATTTTTTATTTGATTTAGTTTTAAAAAAAAAAAAAAAAAAAAAATTAAATAGCTATAGAACAATTCCATCTAGCTAAAACGAAAAAAAAAAAAAAAAAAAAAAAAAAAAAAAAAAAAGCACTAAAAGTGATATACAATATATATATATATATATATATGTGTCTTAAAAAAATATTTAAGTTGAGATAATAAAAAATCATTTGATTTGAATAAATAATGGAATAAACATATAAAAAATGTAAAACCTTTGATTTCTACAAATATGTTAATAGGTTAATATTTCAAGAAAAAAAGAAAATTGTTTTCAAAATTTATTTATAAAAATGATATAAATATATTTATATTTTAAAGATGACAATCAAACTAGAATAATTTTTATATTGGATTGTATTATTTTTATTTCATGTGATATTGTATTAAAGTATATAATGTTGGTTTATAATGAATTTTATATATATATATATATATATATGAAATAACTTCATTGTATTTTCTATATATATTTTAAAAGAATTTTTATTGATTTTAATATAAATTTTTTTTAAACCAAATTACTTATCACTATTGTGAATACAACAATAACACTTGATAATTATGAATTAGGTTTTTTTTTTTTTTTTTTTGAATTTATTATATTGTTTTTCATTTACTTTTTTTTTTATATTATGAATTATGAAGAAAAAGGATTAAATAAGAAAAGAAACTATTTGCTTCTATATATCTCAAAAGGATTATATTAAATAGACAGAAAAAAAATATTTTGTACAAACCTTTTTGCAATTTCTGTAAACTTTATATCATTATTTTGGAAGTTTAAAAAAAAGAAGATAAGAAAAGGAATGGCAAAAAAATGAAAGAAGGAAGGAAGAAAAAGAAAAAAAAAAAAAAAAAATGGGAAAATTACATTTTCTAAATATTTTATTGAAAAATAAACTTTATACAGTTATATTTAACATGTTACTGAATATGTAACACTAAATTCTTCATAATATCATCAAAAAAAAAAAAAAAAAAAGAAGAAGAATATAAACATTGTTTTGTATACATGAAAAAAATACCCTTTTAAAGCAATCATGTAAATATATATATACATTAAATTAATAATATACTAGAATTTTTACTTTTTCAGAAGGAAATATAAAGTAATAAAAACATATTATACATATATATATATATATATATATATATATAATTTTTCTTTTATCATAGGGTAATATTATTTTCAATATAATTATATTGCATATAAGTTACTAAAAAAAAACTAAAAAAATATAAAAATTGGATAAAGTAAAAAATGAAAATAAAAATAACATTTAATTAAAAAACTTTAAATATTCATAAATAAGCAATTATTTTAATTAAATAAGAATAATAATATGTATATATATATATATATATATATATATTTATATTTATATAAAACATGAGGTGCTCTATAATTAAAAAACAAATAAAAAAAAAAAGTACCAAATAATTATTATTTATTAATTTTCTTATATAATGTACTTTTTTTTTTTTCCTCTCTTATTTAATTTAATGTCATTTATTTAAATATAAGAGGATTTTCTTTTTTTTTTATATCAGGAAATTATGGTCACTTAATTTTTTGCTGACATTAATTAGTTTTTTTCTTTTCTTTTTATTGTATTCCCCTCTATAATTTAGTACAATAAAAAAAAAAAAATAAATTTTAAAAGAAATAATAATTTAATTTAATAATAATAAAAGTCTAAATAAAGTATATTATATATATTATAAAAATATTATATTGTTTATTATCAAAGTACTTTGCATTTAAATAGTTTCGTATTTTTTAAAATTATATATATATATATATATTCATATAAATACTTTTCCAACCTTAATTTTCATTCTATTTTTTTTTTTTAAATAATATTTTTATTTTTATGGAGAGTACGTTAATAATAATAAAATAAGAGAAGGAAAAGTAAAGAAGTACTGTACGCCAAAAAAAACTAGCAATTTTACGGTGGAAATGGATATTACTGAATAGTATGCAAATATGAAAAAAAAAAAAAAAAAAACCGATAACGTTGTAGGATTTAATTAATTTAATGGAAGCAATTCATTGTTTTTCCTTTATTATATTATATATATATATATATATA
>NC_004328.3:72500-102500 GCF_000002765.6 Plasmodium falciparum 3D7 | reverse complement strand
AATATATATATATATATATATATAATAAATATATACATATATATATATATATATATATATATATATATATATATATATATAATTAGTTTCAAGTTAATAAAAAATATAGGTTCGTTAAAAAATTTATATACATAAAAGATATATATTTTTTATTTCTTTTTTCTGTTTTTAATAATTCTCTTTAAAAAGTTATATTTTTTTCTTTAATATTATATTTATTTTGCGTTCTGTAAACTGGCTTGGAATCTAACAATTTTTGCCAACATGTCCTTGTAGTATCCACATTTTCTATGTGTTACCTGTAAAGAAATAAAAAAAAAAAAAAAAAAAAAAAAATATAATGAAATAACATAATAATGGATATTTATAGACTTCATGAATTAATTATGCAATAAAATTTTATTTTATATATTTAAAAAATAATATGAATTTATAAATGTATAAATAATATAAATATATACATATATATATTTATATATATTATATATTGTATAATTTTCATTTTCTTAATTATCTTACGTAATCATATATTTGTAAGGCAAGAAATATAGCTATAATATATGTGAATAAGTTTAAACCAAATTCAACCAACTCCTTGTTTTCAATTCCTAAATAATTACTTATTTTATTTACCATGTTATTATTTTGATTTTTGTGGAGTTGCATATATGGTGTTCTTCCTTGGGGTCCATGATGACGATAGGGACCAGATTGGCTTGGGTTTCTTGTTGGGTTGAATTTCTTTTCTTGGGTATTGGCGGCAGTGGCGGCTCCTTCTTCGTTTTGTTGTTTTTGTGGTTGACTCATTTTCAAGTTAGAGTATATATATTATAAATATATAATTATAAATAAATTATACTAAAAAGATTGTTAAAGGGAAAATAGTAAAATAATAATATAATAAAAAAAAAAAAAAAAAAATGAAATTTATTTTTTAAAATTTACAAATCATAAAAATTATTCTTAATTAAAAATAATATATATATTATATATATATATTTATATACATATATATTTTATTTATTTAAAATAATATATAAATTAAAAGAAAAATTTTGTTTGGGGGAATTTTTACTTTTTTTAAAATTTTTCAAATGGAAAATCATCCAATAAGAATTCAAAAAAAATAAAAAAATTGAAAAGGAGAAAATAACAAACTTTTATAAAAATAAAAATTATTTTTTCATACAAAATTCAATAAGAAATAAAATATTGAATAAAGAAAAAAAAAAAAAAAAAACATCACAAAAACTAATGGAAAATTATAATATTATTCATAAAAAAAAAATTTTAATTTATTTATATATATATATAACATATATAATAATATTATATATTATTTATTTTATATAAAAAATTAAAATAATTTTTTTTTTTTTTTTTTTAATAATGGATAATATAAAAAATAAATATTATTTTTTTTATTAAATATATTTAATAATAAAAATACAAAAAAAGCAATTAATATGATTATTTTTTCTTATAATAAGCAATAAATTTTATTTAACTTTATATGTATATATATATATATAAGGTTAAAAAAGAAAAAAAAACAATTATTATTTTATTTCAATCATAATTTTTAAATATATTTTATGGATATATTAAGAAATATATATATATGTACAATATAAATATATATTTTCATGTTATTGGAACCTTATTTATTTTATTTTTTTTATATGTATATTCTTGGTAAATAATGAATTTGTTTTTGAAAGAAAATAAATATTTTTATTTTGTAACGAAAATTATACGTCGTTTTTTTTTCCTTTTTTATTTCTTATCTACGCATATTTCCCTTATATTTCTTTAAAACATGTACTGTACACATAGTATTATTATCATGCATTATATAAAAAATTATTTTAAGGATAGATAAATGTAAAATTAAATAATATGAAAAGTATGAACTATTATATATATTATCTACGTAAATTAATAAATTATTTTTTTACCCGGTAAATTTCTTGGTTTTTTTTTTTTTTTATTCTACCATTTTTCTTTTTTCAAATATTTTATATATATAAAAATACAGAAACTTTATGTTTTTATTATTATAATATTATATTTATATAATATATTTTCTTTTATTTTTTTAAATCTTTTAATTTTTATAAAAAAATATATTTTTTTCTAAAAAGAAACATTGTCAAAATTTTGTTCCCAAAACAAATTTCAGTGTTATATATATATAAATATAAAAACTTACAAGTAATTATATTAATATATTATTATATATATTATATGTATTTAGAAGTATTTTATATATATATATTTTTGTATATAGTATTATTAAAAGAAAAAAGAAAATTTCACATGCATGTATAGAAAAAATAAAACAATAATATCTTGCTTTTTATGAGAATATAACAATAAATACATATTTTTTATGAAAATAAACACACGATTTATTATATATATATATATATATATAAATATATATATATGAATATATAATATAATGGAACATAAAATTAATAACAAAAAGAAAATTTAAAACCTTGTTTTATATTTATTTATAATTCTAAATTTATAATGACCAACAAAGAAAGAAAAACCAAAAAAGTACACTGGTATAATTTTTTTTTTTTTCTTTGTTTGGTCCTACTTTTTTTTTGTACGACCATCAAATTTACTTTACCCTTATATTACTATTTATTGAAAATTGTTATAAAAAGATCCTTTATTTATTTATTTATTTATGTATTTATTTATTTTTTTTTTTTCTTGTTTTAAATTATTTCCAGTTTATGTTTTTTTATTTTTTTCATTTTCCTATTTGTGAGAATTGTATATACAATAAATTTACATATGCGCATATGTATTTATATATATAATTATATAAAATATTATTGTATATTTAGAATTATAGTTGTTATATCAAAAAAGAAAAAAAAGGAATAATATTATAAACATGATAAAAAAATACTTTTGAAAAATATAATATATATGTAAATGTGATTAGCAAAGAAAATTTAGTTTATTTTATAAATAAACAAGAAATATGAAAATTAATATGATATTATATATTATTTATTGTGATATTATTATTTTCATATTATTTTAGTAGTTTTTTTTTTTTTAATATATATATAAAAAAAAAAAAGTAATGCTATTTATAATTATTTCTTTATATATATTAAAAATTAATTTTTTATCTGATTTCATTATTACAAAAAAGAAAAAAAAAAAAAAAAATATATATATATATATATATTAAGATATTATTAAATAAATTTTTTTTTTTTTTTTTTTTTTTTTTTTATTCCATGAAATATGATATATATGATATATATAATATATGTTTATATTTATATGTTTTTATTCTTAAAAATACAATTAAACATTCTTAAGAATACATTTTATATTAAAGTATAAATAAGGTAATTATTATATGTATTTTTGTTTTTTTTTAAATAAAAAGAATAATTCAAATGTTTTTATATATTGTGTCCAAATGGGTTTTCATAAAAAAAAAAAAAAAAAAGAATATATAACAGTAAATTATACACATATAAAACAATATACACTAATGAAATTTATACAAATGAGGAGAAAAAAAAAAAAAAAATTTATATACATATATATATATATATATATATATTATATATATATATATATATATATATATATACATATACAAAGGTGTATAAGAATAATAAATTATTACATAAACATAGTATAAGAATAAATTTGTAAAAGGCATATATATATATATATATATATATTTATTTATTTATTTAGTACATAAAAACTACATAGAGTATTTAATTAATTAACATATATAAAGCAAAAGCTAAAATTAATTTTCCTACATATTTATATATTACTTCACTCCAATTAAAAGCAATATATATAACCACTATAAATTTAATTATATTATACATATTTTTTAAATTGTTTAAATGTGTTATTTGATTCCTAGGATTATTTTTTTTTTCAATACATGTACTTATATCTGAATGTATTTTACGAACAGTTTCTAAATCTAACTTGTCTAAATAAGCGTTAATCATTGATTTTATATTTTCTTTTTCTTCTGAATAATCACAGGAATCTTTATTTAGTTCATCATCAGAAGTTGTTTCATTATAATTGTTAGCAAAGACATATTGGTTTGTATTATTATTATTATTATCTGTTGATATTGTATTTGTATTATTATTATCGTTTGATATTGTTTTTGTATTATTATTATCTGTTGATATTGTTTTTGTATTATTATTATCGTTTGATATTGTTTTTGTATTATTATTATCTGTTGCTTTTGTATTTGTATTATTATTATTATCTGTTGATGTTGTTTTTGTATTATTATTATCTGGTGATATTATTTTTGTATTATTATTATCTGTTGCTTTTGTATTTGTATTATTATTATTATCTGTTGCTTTTGTATCTGCATTATCATTATCTGTTGATATTGTATCTGTATTATTATTATCTGTTAATATTATATCTGTATTATTATCATTATCTGTTAATATTGTATCTGCATTATCATTATCTGTTGATATTGTATTTGTTTTACTATTATCTGTTGATATTACATTTGTTTTACTATTATCTGTTGATATTACATTTGTATTAGTATTATCCGTGGTTGTTGTAATATTATTATTGTCTGTTGCTTTTATGTCTGTGTTCTTATTATCTGTTTCCTTTGTGCCTGTGTTATAATTATCTGTCGATTTTATATCTGTGTTATTATTATCAATGGGTTTTGTATTTATATTATTATTATCGGTTGATACTGTAGTTGTATTAGTACTTGTTGTTAAATTTTGTGTTGTGTTTATATTATCAGTCAACTTTTTAGTTGTAGAAGTATTATCGGTTAAATTTGTATTAGTATTACTATTATCTGTTGAATTTGTATTTGTGTTAATATTATTATTATGTTCTGTCGTGGATGTATTTGTGGTTGTATTGTTATTTCCTGTTAATATTTGATTTGTAATAACATTTTCGGTTACTTTTTTGGTAGCACTAGTATTTTCTGTTGAATTTGTATTTGTGTTAATATTATTATTATGTTCTGTCGTGGATGTATTTGTGGTTGTATTGTTATTTCCTGTTAATATTTGATTTGTAATAACATTTTCGGTTACTTTTTTGGTAGCACTAGTATTTTCTGTTGAATTTGTATTTATAGTTGTACTATTGTTTCCTGTTAATTTAATATTTGTTTTATTATTATCTGTTACTTTTGTAGTGCTTGTAGTTGTACTGTTATTTGCTGCTAACCTTGTATTTGTATATGTACTACTACTTTCTGGTATATTATTATTTGTATTGGTATTTTCTGAATTATACTTTGTATTTACATTTGTTCCGGATTTTTTACTATTTACTAATTTTAAAGCTGCACTATATCCCCCACCAAGAAAGTTCGATTGATATTCTGATAAAAATCTGTTATGCTTTATAACGTATGTTGATAAGTTGTTGTTATTATAATAAAAATTACATTTTAAATTCTAAAAAGTAATATTAAAAAAAAAAAAAAAATATAAATAATTATATATTAAATATGTATTGGAAAAATAAAAAGATACATATATATATATATATATATATATATATATATAATTAAAATTATTTGCATATATATCATTTTTAAATTTTAATTTTCAATTTTTAATTCTAATTCTTTTTATCTTACTTTATTAGAATATAACAGTGTTGTCCAGATTGAGAGAGTAAATATGGCTGTCCTATAAAAAATATGTATCATTATTTTTTGTATGCTTTTTTAAGTTTTTTCTGGTGGTATAAAGATTTTCTTATGTAAATTATTTTCTTTTTATATTATCTATATGTATACATATATATATACATATATATATATGCATATAGATATTTTAAGTTGTATATTTATATTATAATATTGTTATGGTAACGTGTACAATTTAAATATATTTTAAGGCACCTATTTTTTTTTTTTTTTTTTTTTTTTTTTTTTTTTTTTTTTTAATCTATAATTATATTTATTTATGGTTAATTAAAAATAAAAGAAATAATGAAATATATTTATGTAAAAAAAAGAAAAAAAATTATATACATATATATATTATATATAAATTTATTTTTAAATTTTAACAAAATCAATATTTTATTTATAATATGTTATATGATTTTAGAAGTAATACTAATGAAACATTTTATTATTATATATATATTTATAAGTTTCATATATATATGTAAAATACTTTTTTTTTTTTTTTTTTTTTTTTGTATAATAATTATGAAAAAATATCCCTTTGGTTTAAGAAAATGTATCCTACAAATTTATATATAAATATATATATAATTTGTTTTTTACTTTCCTAAAATAATAAATCTTCAATATGGTAACAAAAAGAAAAAAATATATATATTGGTAGTGGGAAAAAAAATACTTTATCTATATAAATATATTATAATATATATATATATATATATTATATTTTTATATGTTAACCCTATAAATATGAACGGTTGTAGGTATTTATAGCCTTATAATATATATAAAATGTAGGAGGAAAAAGAATAAAATAAATTGAATACCATTATTAAATTTTGTTATATATATTATAAATCTTATATAGATTTGAAAATTCATATTTTTAAAAACTGACAAATATAATTATATATATATATATATATATATATATATATATTATATGTATTTATATTTTTTTTGTATTTTTTTTTATTTCATTGGTATCTTTTATAAAGTTGATCTTTTTGGTATAATATATATATATATATATATATATATATTTATATATTTGTTTAATAATTATTTTTTAAAATCAGTATAAAATATTTCTATATTTTACTTTTTATTATATATAAAATATGTTTTAAAATATATTCTTTATATTTATATAAGAGATTTCATTATTTATATCCTATAAATTAGGAATAGCATATAATAATAAATTTTAAAAAGTTATTATGACAAAATTATTTATTATTTATTATTTTTACATATTTATATTTATTTATTTAAGCAAAACAATATATAATTTTTAAAGTGCTACCAATATTTATTTTTTGTTAGAATATATTTATATTTTTTTATATTGTTAAAAGGAAAAAATAATAAAATAAAGTTGTATATTTTAATATATATATATATATATATATATATATATATGTCTTTGAGATATATGATTCTTTTTTGTTATAATTCTTTTTTGTTCTGTTTTCTCATTCACAAAATTATGATATTTATTTTTATATATTAATGAATTGGAAAAAATTGACATGAATGTTTTTTTTTTTAAAGCCAACGATTAAAAATAAGGAAATTTTTTTGTAAAATAAGAATAATATAAATAACAAATATATAGAATATAACAAAAAAAAAAAAAAAAAAAAAAAAAGGAGAAAAAAAAAAAAAATATTGTGTTGATATATATTCTCCTATTTCAATAAATTAATCATATATTATAAGGAAATATATATATGATTATTATTACGTAATAATATAAAGTGTGGTATAATATAAAAATAGTAAATAAATAAATAAATATATGCATACATTAAATTATATATTCATCACATTTGTGTTTCCACATACATATATATATATATGTATGTATATATATTTTTTTTATTTATATAAATTTTTTTTTTACACAAGTTATGAAATAATATTATAGGATTATATTTTTTAAAATAAATTGTCCATTTTAATGTTTTTCCCTTTTTTGTTATTTATATAAAATATAAGAGCATATATTATGATAACTCACATTTTAATAAAATATAGAGTGTTTTATAAAACTATACACAATATTATATATATATATATATATATTATACATTTATTCAAATTTTCATTATATGATATTATTGAATATAAAAATAAAAGAATTATATTTATAATATAATTCTTTATTAATTGAATTATTAATACTTTTATTGTGTTTTTTTTTTTTTTTATTATTTATATTATATTATTTTATTTTATTTTATTTTAATTTACTTTATTTTATTTTTTTATTTTTTTATTTTTTTATTTTTTATTTTTTTTGTAATTTAAAATTAATTTATATTATATATATTAAAAACAAAGAGAAATGTTACAAATGTTCTCTATATAGTTTATATGTACATTATTTATATACCTAATTATGAATTGCTGGCTATAAAAAATAGCTGAAAAAAATATTATTCCCATACAATACAAAAAAATAAAAAAAGAGAAAAAAAAAAAAATGAAAATATACAAAATTTAGAATAGAATATATAATATTTTTGAAATTTTGCACAAAAAGAGAAAAAAATTTATATTAATATTTTAATTTGTATTATATAATCATATATTTTATATATTTATATGTAAATAAAATAATATATAAAACAACACAGTAAGCTAATTAATAATATAATATTAATTCATTAAGATAAATGTAGATAAAATAATATAAAAAAAAAAATTTGCATGTATATGTAAAACACAACTATAAATATAATATTTTATTATATTATGTATATATATATAATATATAATTATAATTATGTATTTATTTTTTTTTTTTTAATATTTTTTTGTAGTGTATATTATTATGAGAAAAAATTAGAAATTCCCACAAATTTATGTAATTCTATTATTATTATATATAATGTATATGTATATATATAATATAATACAATATAATTTTTTTTTCTTTTTTTTTTTTTTTAAAATATTTTGAATTTTAAATAATAAAAAAAGAGAAATAATAAAATAATAACAGTAATTATTAAAAAAAATATTATCGGGGGTCCTGTATATTTTTATGTAATAATATAAATGAATTAGGAATAATTAATTTTTATTAATTTCTTTAGTAATTTTAGAGTGTATATTATATATATATATATATATATATATATATATATATATATACATATATGTAGAATTAGAAAGATATAATAATAAATTTTAAATTAAAAATTCTTAATACATGATTTAAATTAATTAAAATCCTATACTTTTTAAAAAGACCCTTCAAAAAAAAAAAAAAAAAAAATAATAATAAATAATAAGATATATACATATATTATTATATATTTATATATACTAAACAATATTTTGTATTATTTTTACAATTTTATACACATTTTTTTTTTTTGTTTAATTTAAATGATTTAAAAAAAAAAAAAAAAAGAAGAAAAAGAAAGGAAAAGAAATTAGATTATATATAATGATTTATTATAAAATGGAAATATATTTTGTAGAAACGATCAGGTGTTAACTTTTTTTGAAGTTGAATATAAAAAAAAAAAAAAAAAAAAAAAAAAAAGTATGTATATATTTATATATATATAAATTTACTTGTTTGTTGTTTGATTTTATTATAATATTTATTATAAATATCATGGTATCTAATGAATTAAATTGTGAACCGTACAAAAGAAATAATACCAAATTAGATGGCACAACAAGTATAAATTCCTTTTATAATAGAGATGGTTTATTATTAAGAACATATTCATGGATAGTAAAAGGAGCTATCGGTATATTTGTATTAGTACATGGTTTAAATTCACATATAAGGTTCGAATTTTTAAGACACAATGCAGATATAGTTAGTAATGATAAGGTAATAATAAAAGACTTAGATGATTATTATATATACAAAGATAGTTGGATAGAAAAATTAAATGAGAAAGGTTATTCAGTCTATGGTTTAGATTTACAAGGGCATGGAGAATCTGAAGGATGGGAAAATTTAAGAACGAATGTAAAAGATTTTGATGATTTAGTATATGATTTTATACAATATATTAATATAATTAATGATTCTGTACAATCTGAAAATGAGGATAATAATTCTTCATTAAATATGATTGAAAATTGTACGGGTGATATTGGTGTATATGAACATAATACTAAAGAAAGTCATTTATTTGAAAATGTTAAGGACGTAAATGGTGTATCAGAATGTGATACTATACAAGTTCATTCATGTGAGAATAGTGTAACTAAAAATAATAAACATTGCCCTGTTCCAATATATATCATGGGGTTATCTATGGGAGGAAATATAGTTTTAAGAGCTCTAGAATTATTAGAAAAAGAAATACACCCGAAGAAATATATGAATATAAAAGGTTGTATATCTTTATCTGGAATGATAATGCTTGAAAAATTATCGTCAGTCAATTCTATTAAATTTAAAGGTGTGTATGATATAATGAAATTTGTGGGTAATCATTTTCCGAAAAATAGACTTTTTAAAAGATTCAAATTTTCTAAACATCCATATATTAATGATCTTATATATTATGATAAATTAAGATATCAAAAATGGATAACTGGTCAGTTTGCTTTTCAGATATTTAAAGCAATTGAAAATTTAAGAGAAGATATAAATTTTATACCAAAAAATATACCATTATTATTTGTTCATTCAAAAGATGATTCTGTATGTTCCTTTGAAGGGGCTATGGAATTTTACAATGATCTTGATATGAATAATAAAGAATTTTATCCTCTAGATATTATGGAACATATGTTACCTATGGAACCTGGAAATGAACAAGTGTTAGGGAAAATCTTAGACTGGATATCTAATTTGAATAATAACGATAACACCAGTGAATACAATACAATTGGTGATGTCACAAAAGTAGAAGAATATATTGAATAATATATAAATGATGATAATAATTAAAATGTAATTTATACAAAACGGACAAAAAAAAAAAAAAAAAAAAAAATTAATGTTCTTAAATTATTCTCTATATAAATATGTATGTATATAAATATGAAAATATTTATTTGTAGAATATTCTTTTTTTTTTTTTTTTTTTTTTTTTGTTAAATATATATTTAATTTTTTTTAAGTAATTGCCTGCATTTATATATTTTTTTTAAAATATATTAAAATGATTTATGTATTTTTTTGTTTTTTTTTAAATTAACCACATATATATATATATATATGTGCAAATTGATGTATTATGATGATGATTACAATTTCTTTCTCTCCTTATTTTTTCTTTTTTTTTGTTTTTTTTTTTTTTTTGTTTAATTTAAATTGATGTATTAACATTATGATTATTTATCATTTCTGTTTCTGTAAGCTACGTTTATATATATATATATATATTTTGTGTAAAATTATTTACATATATAGATATATAGTATTATAATATATTATTTATTTTATATTATTTTTCTGTTTATTATATTTTTTGGTATTATATTTAAATGTATTTATGAAAAATGATTTTATAAAATATATTTTCATATAAACAAACTTGAAAAATATTAAAATCAATATAATATATATATATATATATATATATATATATTTATAATTTTAATTTTCCTATTCAATGTTTTATGACAGTTTATGTTGTTCTTTATTACTAATATTGGTTTATATAAGTATATATTAATTATTTAGATGTATATATAATGATAATAAATATGTGAATATTATTAATGAAAGAGGATAAGATAAATGAATAGCAAAAAAAAAAAAAAAAAAAAAAAAATATTATACTACGCAGTAGTCTTTTTATACAATTTATAACTATAATATATATATATATATATATATATATATATATATATATTTATTTATATTTTTATATTTATTATATAAAACTTTGTGAATACTATTTAAAATACTGAATCTTCTGGAAGTTCATCTAAGGCATCTTCAAATATGTCATCATTTTCATCAGTTTCTTCATTATTTTTATTTATAATTTCTTGTACCTCCTGAACTAGTTCTTGTGTTCTTGTTATTGAAGAGTGTATGATATTAGTAGCTTGTTTTATTGTTATATGCGGTTCTATATCTATGTATCCGTTATATATTTGTTCCGATATTGGTTGTAATTCTTTAACTAAATTTTGTGTTTCTCTTAGCACTTCTGTTATTACCTTTACTGCATTTTGTATTGTACGAATTGCTTCTCTTGTTGCTTCAAGTACTTCTTGAGCAGTTTCTAATGTTGGTTGTTCTGAATCAACAACTAATTGTACCGTTTGGATAATGGATTGATCAGTTTCAGTTATGGGATCTTCTGCTTCTAAAACGAGATGTACTGATTGGATATTGGGTTCTATTAATTTTACGTTTGATTGTAATGTTTCCTCTACTGGCTGTTCAAATTGAAGGATCGGTTGTATTGATTCTACTATTGATTGAAGGGTATGTTCATTTGTTTGTTCTGTATCAACCATTTCTTGTTCAGTTTCCTCTACTGGTTGTTGAAATTGAAGGATCGGTTGTATTGATTCCACTATTGTTTGAAGGGTATGTTCATTTGTTTGCTCTGTATCAACCATTTCTTGTTGAGTTTCACGTTCTGGTTGTTCTGTTACTATGTTGTGTTTTTCTATGTCATCCGTTTGTTTTTGTTTTTCATTTAAAGGTGGTAAGGGTTTATATAGTGATTCTTCTAGTGCACTAATTCTTTCTTCTGATTTTATAATGAATTGTATTTCTTCAAAATCTGTGGGCATTTCACTTATTTGTTTATTTTGTTCTATTTTTTTTTTTTTGTATATCTTCAATGGGTTCTGTTTCTTCTTGCATGCTGTCCAATGCTTCTAAATCAATATATGGTATGTCTTGGAAGAACTGTTCATAATTATATAATAAGGTTAAATTATGTGTTTGACTATTTCTTAGGGTGGTTGATATAAAATTTTTATAATTTTCTTTGTTTATATGTGTTGGATGATGTTGTTTTTTATTGTGAATTTCTTTACTAATATGTTCATATGAGTATGTCATAGATTCTGAATATGTTTGTATAATATAATTAGTTAACATTTTCCATAGTGTTCTATTTTTATTTACAATTTTTTTAAATGTAGATGATTTGGTTGTAGGTTTATTAATCCATTTACAGAAAATATTATTTATATATTTTTCATATTTTATTCTAGCTAAGATAATATATTTTCTACATTCTTTCCATTGCATTTCTGCTATGTATTGATTAATGTTTTTATATTTTTCTATTAAGTTTTGATGATGTTTATATAAATATTTTGTTGTTAAATTATATTTTTTTTTTTCATTTTTCATTACATCCCACCATAAACTATACATTTTTGGTTTATTATTTATATGATCAGTTATTAATTGATCTATATTTTTATTTATTTCTTTATCAGTATTATTACTATCAAGTAGTGAACAAGCATAACCAAAAGTAAGGCTCGTATGATTATTCCACAACCCATATTTATTTATATTTTTTTGTAATTTATTATGACCATCTGTTAAATTTCTATTTACTGTTCCAAATGCATCTTCAACTGATAATTTATCTCCTGGCCTTTTAGGTGCAATATTAATATTGCTAAAAAATTTATTTGGAGTTATTAACACATTCTCGTTAGAAGAAAGAAGTTCTGTTTCAATTAAAATTCTGGAATATTTATTATTACCTTGTATATTTGATAAAAGATATTTATTACTTGAAAATCCATTCTATATATATTTAGAAAAACGAAGAAGGAGAAAAAAAAAAAAAAAAAAAAAAGAATTAACTTGAAATGTAAAATTAAACATTATATTATACATATATGGATATATATATATATATATATATATATATATATATATAAATATGTTATATATTGATATTATTTTTTTGTGCTTATCATTGAGATTACATATATTATTCCAAGAATAGATATGCCAAAACGTTTAGAAAACAATGAATTAAAAAATGATTTAATTTTTTTTTTGTTTTTTCCTTCATTATCATAAGAATATATAATACAAGTTTTACAGTTTAACTTATTTTTATTTAATAAACCTCTAGGGTTAATAATATTAGAATCGTTAAATTGTCTCATTTTTAATTAATTATTTATAATACATATTAACAAGGTGCAAATGGATTTCATAAAATAAACAATATATAAAAAGTAATAATACTATCCTTATTAATAATATCAACATATATATATATATATATATGAGAAAAAAAGGAAATGTTACATGGTTGCAATAAAATAAAACATAAATATATTATATATATATATATTTTTTTTTTTCTTATATTTTAAAAATATTTAAGAACAAATTATACAACACATATGCAAAATTCATAATTTTAATGAAAATTTTAAATATAATTCTTTCTGTTTATCATCATAATAATATAATATTATTTTATATACAATAAATACTACATAAAAAGGAATATTAAAAAAATGTACAAAAAATAATATCCATATTTTAATTTATATAATGAAGTTAAAGATTTAATTATATAGAAAATTAAAAACAAGTTACCGCCTTAAATAATATATATATATATAAATGTTTTGTCGCTAATAATATTTTAATAATGTTCTTTTTATAAATATATAACATTATATAAATATATATTTTTTAATAATATAATTTTTATTATAGATATTATATATATAATATAAAAATATTGAATTATATTATTTTAACATTTTTTTATAATTATTAAAGAAAAATTCTTAGAACCGAACAACCACAACCAAAAAAAAAAAAAAAAATAAAATAAAATAAAATATTATATATATATATAAGTATATTTTAAAAATTATATATTTTTTTATATGCATGCATAATATAATATTCTTTTTAAGGTATGAAAAATTTCATATATATTATATATTATATTATATTAAATTTTATATATATATATAAATATATAATTATTAAAAATATATATTTTTTTTAAATATTATTTATTTTATTTTTTTTCTTGTATATATACTCATACGTAAAATAAACTAAAGAAAAATATGTGAAAAAATATAAAAATATAAATATAAATACAATAAAGGAATAATAAATCAAATAAAAATAATATATTTCAAGTTTAATAATTTATAAATACAAATAAATAAATAAATATATATATAAATAATATATTATATATATATATATATATATATATATATATACATATATATAATTCAAATTTAAAGAAATACAGAAAAAAATATTTATTATATAAATATGTTCTTCAAAATCATGACAAAAAGGTATATAATAACTTCATTTATTTGTTCTCAAAATAGAGATATAGTTTTTTAATTTTTTTTTCGTGCTTTTTTAAATTCAAAAAAAAAAAAAAATCCTCAAAAGTGTGGTGTCCTAATTTTTGAGAGTATAATAGAAAAAATATTATTTATTTTTATTTTTTCTTAAGCATAGAAAATGTGTTTATATATTCATAGCATGATTATAAAGATGATAAAATTATATTATATATATATATATATATATATATATAATATTAAATATATGTAAAAATATGTATAAAGAAAATAATAAAAAGAATAAACAAAAAGAAAAAAAAAAAACATGCATACGCTAATTTTTAGTTGAATTATGATTGAAATATTTTATAAAAAAAATGACTCCATTATATGTTCAATTTGGATTGTATATATTATTTATATGTGACAAAAATTATAATTTATAAAATTTACGTGGCTGAAATGGATATATATATATATATATATATATATATATATATATATATTAATAAAGGGCTTAATATAAAACATTTTAAAAATACATATATATTTTGTGTATTAATTATATGAATTTAGCTCTTTTTCTTTTTTTCAATAATGGTTACATCGAAAATATTATATTATATATGTGTATTTAATATTTATAAATTATGAAAGTTATATGTTTTATTTTAATACATGTCCATTATTATATTTAATACATAAATCTTTTAAGAATTATAAAATAATAGGTTATTTTTTTTTATAACACCATATATATTAAAAAAAAAAGAAAAAAAAAAAATAATATAAAATAAAATAATGAAAAACTATTATGTAATATATATTATATATATAAATACTTGAAAAATAATTATTCTCTTATATCTTTTGAGGAAACATGAGATGTACATATAAATTTTTTTTTCCTTTATTTGAAAAAAAAAATATTTATTTGTAAATACTCTTACTTTTTTCTTTTTATGATAATATGTTTTTTTTATTTTGTCAGTATTTTTCAAAATAAATTTGAGAAAATATAAATGTAAGTTATGATGAATTTTTTTTTTTTTTTTTTTTTTTTTTTTTTTTTTTTTGTCAAATGAAATACACTTGAAAATTTTTATGTTCATAAATGGAAATAATATAATAAAAATAAAAATATTTTATTTTTGAATAATAAATATGAAGAAAAATGGAAAATATAAATATATATCTAAATATTTGATAATTTTGGAAAAAAAAAAAATATCATAATATATATATTTATTTTTTTTTTATTTTTTTTTTTTTTTAATATTATATCGGAATGAAAAATGGGTGATAAAAGAATCATATATTTATACAACTTATTTAAAATTATATAAATCTATATGTGATTATAATAGTGTGTATTATATATATATTATTAACATATTAAAATTTTAAGCAATTCTTTGATTATTAGCAAATTTTCCTTTTGTTAAAAATTAAGTAATTTTTTCTTTATTCCAGGAAAGAAAATATAATAAAAAAATATATGAAAACAGTACATATAAAAATTAAAAAATAAGCATAGTATACAGAAAAGGAATATAAAGAACAAAATTATATTAATAAAAAAATATAGAAATAATGAATTCTTAATATAAAAAATGTATTTAGTAGATATATATAAATGTATTATAATGGGTATAATATATATATATTTTTTACTTGGATAATATGTATAATATAGTTTAATCTATTGAATATTATTATAAGTACATATATATATATATATATATATATATATATATATATATATGGAAGAAAGTCATGATTTTTTTTATGTTTTTTTATTTTTTCTTTATTTTTTTTTCTTCTTCTAATTTCTGTTTTTCTAATTTTTTTTTTTTTTTTTTTCTTCTTCTAATTTCTGTTTTTCTAATTTTTTTTTTTTTTTTTTTCTTCTATTTTCTTTTGCTGTATCGTATACTATATGTTTTGCTCTGTCAGGATTTTGTAAAAAATAAATATCATCTTCTATATTTTCTAAATCAACAAGACTACTAATCATTGGATGGTCTTCATATTTTTGGATATGCTTTTTAATTTGTTTGTATAATTTATATTGACGATTTGGATCACTTCTATTAACATTTAAACAAAGTAATTCTTTAAATTTATCTTTAATATCTTCTCGAAGATCTAATGTGTCTACAGCATATTTTATATGGTTTTCCTTGTAACCTTGTAGTACATTTTGCAAACTACCCTCATCAATCCTATCATTTGGTGATTTAGGATTATATAAACTAGAATTATATGTAGGTCTATTAATTGTTTGATTATTAACTTGTTCATTTCTTTTCGAGATAGGTTTTGTTCCATTTTTTTCAGTAGTTGCTTTTACAGAACCTTGTGCGGAAGCATTAAATGAATTCGTAATAGGTTCGTTTGAATATTTGTTTCTAGTATGAGTTAAAGGTTTTTCTACAGATGCTTCTGCCAGTGATCTAATTTGTATTAAATTTGATTCATGAAATATTCTATTTTGTTTCTTAAGGGAGGTCTTTTGGACATTCTATAAATAAAGAATAATACATATTGTATAATTAAATATTTATATATATATATATATATATATATGTATACATATAATTTTTAATTATATTAAATGTAACACAAAGTTAAATGAATACATAAATGTATTAATTATATTACATTTTCCGGTAATATAACATAAAGAAATAGATTGACAAGTAGGATTTGTTTCATCTGAATAATAAACATTATGAATAAACTATATATATAAAGTATTATTTTTTTTTTAAAATATATTTTTAATGGATATAATTAAAGATAGAAAACATATATATAGATATATTATTTTATTTTAAAAATATATAGTATATATTTATATATTTATATATTTCATTTTTTTTTTTTTTTTTTTTTTTTTTTTTTTTTTTTTATAGTTATTAATATATATGATTCTTTTCATATATATATATTTTACGATACAATATATTATTTATTATTTATAATGTTTATTTTTTAATTTATATAATTTGTAATATAAATAATAATATTAAGAAATATTATTTGTAGTCTTTTTTAATGATACATATTGTAATAATTTTTTTATAGATAAAATTATTAAGGTTGTTGTAAATTTATATAGAAGGAATAATTATATTTAATATTTTTTTGGTTGTTAAAAATTATACTTTTAATACAAACATTCATAATATCTTAAATATAATATTATTTGTAATTATATAATATATATTTGTATAAAACAAAAATGATATATTTATATTATATATTCGTTTCATTGTTTTTGTTTTATACAAAATATATTAAATTATATAAATATGTTTATTATATATATATATATATATATATATATATATATTATATATATATTTTTTTATATAAAACGTTACATTATTTTATTTTTAATAAAACATTTATTAAAATTATAAATAACATGTGCTATAAATATAGAAGAAAGTATTATTTAAAAATTTTATTTTTTTAATTTATTTATAGTGATTTGAATAATAAATTTGGATTCATATATATATATATTTTATATAATATTATTAATAAATTTATTTTAATTTATTTATTAAAATACTTTTATATAATATATATAATGAATAAATTATTATAATGATAAAATTTATATATGTATTACTTATTTTGTTATTTATTTTTTTTTTTTTTATTTTTTTTTTTTTTAATAATTAATAAAAATCTATATAAATAATATTAAAAGTTTCAATGATGATAAGAAATATTTATTTTAAAAATAATAATAATTAATTATTATTATTATTTAATTTATTTAATATATGATATATTTATTTATATATAGGTTTTATAGTTTTATATTCTGTATAAGGTTGTACAACCAATTTATTATTATTTTATTTTTTTTTTTTTTGGTGTTTTGTTCTGTTGTATGCTTCTTTTTTTTTTTTTTTTATTTTAATTTTATAATATATATATTTATTATATATATATTTTTAAAATATGTAGAAATAATATCAAATATATAATTTATATTTTTTTAAATATAAAATAAATTAATATAGTATTTTTATATACATATATATTATTTTATTATGTCCTAATTTAAATATATATATATTTATACAAACGAATATAGAATCATTTATTTATTTATATAATTTTCTTAATATTTATATATATTTATTTTTTTGTAAAAATATATATTTTTTATTTTTATACATGTAATAAATTAATTCTAATATTTAATATATATTATTAAATGTATATTAAATGTATATGTTATAGTATTATAAACGTATTTTCAAAAAATTAAAAGAAATATATACTTTATATTATATACATTGATTAATACATATATATATATATATGTATATATTATAATATTTTATAATATAATGATATATCTATGCACCTTTATTATATAACGTGCAAAAGGTTATTTTAGAAAAGATCACTGATTATAAACATAAGTTTATTATATATTTAGTTGTTTATATGAAGGAAGTAAATAAAAAAAAAAGAAAAGAAAATATAGTTTCTTTTCATATATAAAATAAATTCATGAATTGTACGTAATGATAACATGAAACATGTTAAAGAAAAAATCATGTGAAAGAATAATAATAGAAAAGGAAAAATATTGGAGAAAAATATGGCTTTTAATATACACCTTAATAAATTTGATATTAATTAAATGTAAACTAGTAAGTTGAAGAGAAAAAAAAAAAAAAAATTATAATAAATAAAAATCTATTTTAAATAAATTATTACATATTTTTTATTTTTTTTTTAAATAAATACATATAAATACAAATAAACACACATATATATATATTATATATATATTTTTTTTTTTTACATAGTATGGAATAAAATATAATGAGAAAAATGTATGCAATTCTACTTTTATAAGAATTAGATATCAGAGGATTTTGATACAAACAGAAGAATTGTCACCGACACAAGTGGACGTACTTAGGCAAACATTAATAAAAGATTTATCAGGTGGTAGGTCCATAGTAGGACAAGAAAATTTGTTAAGTAATAAACTAGATAACGATCTTATAACAAAAAAATTGATAGAAAGAGGAATTTTAAAAAGTAACATAACAGGAACGAAGGAAATAAAAAATGAAGGAGAAAAAAAGAAAGAAAAAGAGGAAGTTGTAGAATATGAAGAAATTGAAGTTGAAGTGGATGAAGATGAAGATGAAGATGAAGAAGTGGAATATGTAGAAATTGAAGTAGACGACGACGAAGAAATAGAATATGAAATAATTGAAGTTGAGGTGGATGATGATGATGATGAAGATGTAGAATATGAAGTAATTGAAATTGAGGTGGATGACGATGAAGAAGTGGAACTACTTGAGGATAAAGAAGAAAAAATAGAAGAAGTAAAAGAAAATAAGCAACTAAAAGTTGAATCATTGGAAAAAAAACCATTAGAAATTAAAACAACTCCAAAATATCCATTCGTGACAGATGAACAAAAGGAAATAGATCCATTAAAAAAAAATGAAATAAAATCTTACGATCCTTTTAAAAGGGACACAATTAAAGCGCAAGATAATTTAAATGGAAACGAAAGAAAAGCATATGATCCTTTTAAAAAGGATATGGTTAAACCAGAAGATAATTTAAGAAAGGAAGAAAGTAAAACATATGATACTTTAAAAAGAAATGTAACACAAATGCAAGATAATTTAAAAAGGGAAGAAAGTAAAACATATGATACTTTAAAAAGAAATGTAACACAAATGCAAGATAATTTAAAAAGGGAAGAAAGAAAACCATATGATCCTTTAAAAAGAGATGCAACACAAACGCAAGATAATTTAAGAAGGGAAGAAGGAAAACCATATGATCCTTTAAAAAGAGATGTAACAAAAGCGCAAGATAATTTAAAAAGTGAAGAAATAAAAATACAAGATACATTTAAGGCAGATGCTATAAAAACACAAGATATTTTAAAAAGTGAAGAAATAAAAATACGAGATACATTTAAAGCAGATGCTATAAAAACACAAGATAATTTAAAAAGTGAAGAAATAAAAATACAAGATACATTTAAAGCAGATGCTATAAAAACACAAGATATTTTAAAAAGAGAAGAAATAATAATACAAGATACATTTAAAACAGATGTTGTAAAAGCGCAAGGTAATATAAAAAGGGAAGAAATAATAATACAAGATGCTTTTAAAAAAGATGAAAGGAAATCTCAAAATACGTCCAAAATGGATGAAATAACAATACAGGATAATTTAGGGAGAGATAGAATAATAGTAAAGGATACTTTTAAGAAAGAAGAAATAAAATCGCAAGATCATTTAAAAAGAGAAGAAATAAAACAAAAGGATATATTAAAAGAAAACGAAGTAAAAAAAATAGATCCTTTAAAAAAAGAGGAAGCCAAACCGACCGATCTGCTAAAGAAAGAAGAAGCGAAACCGAAAGATCCATTAAAAAAAGAGGAAGTAAAACCATCAGATACTTTAAAGAAAGAAGTGAAACCAACAAATACTTTAAAGAAAGAAGTGAAACCAACAAATACTTTAAAGAAAGAAGAAGCCAAACCAACAGATTTGTTAAAGGAAGAAAGGAAAACAAAAGATACTTTAAAAAAAGTTGCAGAACAAAAGGGAGGTTTGACCACATTAGATAAAATAAAAATTAATACAGTTAAAAATAAATTCAAAATACGAATACCTTATAAAAATTCAAAAGTTATTGAAAGCAAAATAAATGATATTTTGAATGCAGAATATGAAGATGCAGATGAAGATTTAACAAAAAAATATAGAATGAAAGAACTTATGAGTTTATATTTTGAGGATATGGATTACTTTCATCAAAGTGATATATATAAAGTTATTGAAAAATATAGTAAACAAAAAGAATATTCTTCTATTATGACACCTATGTTTAAGGATTTTATGGAAACACATCGCATAAGTTCTAAATTAAGTAAAACTATTCTGGTAACACTTGGACTAATTGTCATCCTTACAATAACCTTAGGAATAGTAGGCATTGCCGCTGGATCTTCAATAGCTACTTTTTCTACGGCTCTCTATGTAATGGTTGGAGTATGTGCATTTTTATCATTGTCATTTCCAGGTTTATTATTTTCAAGGGCTAAAAGAACAAAAGCATTTATAGAAAAATATTTTAAAATTAAAGGCATAGAATATAACAACACGAATGTTAATAATATAAATTCATTTCAAGGGGTAGTAAAAAATATATGGAATAAAAAAAATAGCACAAAGTTTAACTCAAATGAAAAAACTGTAAATGAGAAATCGCACCAAAAAAATATAAGCGGAAAAACACTTCCAACAAACATTACAAGTAAGGCACCACAGAATAATGTACAAAACAAACCACGACAGAATATACAAAACCAACATGAAAAAAATGTACAAAGTAAAGCACCTCAACAAAATATACAAAATAGGGCACCACAAAAAAATAAACAAAATAATACTCCTGTGCAAAATACAATAAGTAAATCTCAAGTACAAAATAGAGTAAATAAATCTCCAGTGCAAAATGATTATTCAAAACATAATGGACGAGGTCCTAACCAAATGAATAGACCTAATCCTAATAGACATGTAGCACAACCATTAAGATAATGTTGCAAAAATAAAAATGTTATATACAAATAAATATATAAACTGGAATAATATAAATTTTTTGTTAAAATTAAATTTATTAAAACAATAAATAAAAAATATTTTTTTTTTTATATTAATTTTTAATTATTATTTTATTTATTTTTTTTATGTATTATATTATTTAAGATAATTTTTTTATACAAATATTTATATATTATGTATGAAATATTTAAAATTTAATATATTTTGTTTATTTTGATTAATAATTAATATATGCTCATAGGAAGGAATTTTTTTTTACATTCATTTTTTTTTTACATTCATTTTTTTTTTACATTCATTTTTTTTTTTTATTCATTTTTTTTTTCTACGATATTCTGTAAAGAATATCTTTAATTAATTAAATTTAAAAGAAAAAAAATTAAAACTTTTTTTATATTTACGTTTCCTGTTTTTTTTTTTTTTTTTTTTTGTTCTAAATATTAATGCACTTATATAATTTTTAATAATTTCTCAATAGGAAAAAAAAATATATTGGTTATTACATACACATTTCTAAGTAGTATTTTATGTGTATATTTTAATAAATATGTAATATGTATAAATATATTTCAAATATTTTATATAAAAAAATAATAAATTGATTGTATTAATTATTTTAATGTTGATATTATGATAAAAGTGCTATATGGGTAAATTTGAATGTATTTGTTTTTACAGTATAAAGTAAGAACATTTCATTTTATATAATTTTTATTTTTTATTTTTAATAGATTATATACTTATATTTTTTCTCTATTTTTTGTGAAATATAAATATAATTGTGACATGTGAAATTTATTATGAAACGTTCATAATATATATATATATAATATTATAAAAGCCATATTTTTGTACTGTAATTATTAATAAATATTCAATGTAATTATTTATATAATACAAAATTATGGGAAGAATATATTTTAAATGAAGGATTTAATAAAAAAAGAAAAAAAAATTAATTATATTTAAATAATGTTAAGAAAGGTGATAGCAAAAGAAACGCACTATCATAAATATTATAATAAAGGATATATATAATTATGGAAAAAATAACTGGTTATATCAAAGATGTATTTATCTACATATCACTGTATATATATATAATTTTGTTATTTTTGTTAATTAATTTTTTTTGTATGTTATAAAGTTGTTTTTTGATCGAAACATGAAGTTTAATTTATTGTTTTATTATAATTTTAAAATGCAAAACAAGTATTATATAAAATTATTATTTGTATATCTTATATTAATGCGTATTATTTATAAATTATCGAGACTAATGGAAGATCTTTTCGAGAACAAAAAAGCACATATATATTAAATGTTAAGAAAAAGTAAAATATGAACATATTTTTTGAAATGTCAAATAATATGGATGTATCAAAATATATTATGTATGAAAAGCATTATACTAATGAATAATATTATTCTTATCTGTTATAATATATATATAGTATTTATAGAAATGACTTTCTAAACAAATAAAAAAAAAAAAGTGATTTTATAAAACGAAAGGAACAGAATGAAATGCATAGGAAAAAATAGTGCTTAATAAGGAGAATGATATATATTTTAAAAAATATATATATATACTATTGTATTTTTATTGATGACATTAATAAAAAATTATATCAACAGTAATCATTTTTGATTACTGTAATAATTATATATACAATTATTGTTCAGATAAATGCATTAATACAAATTATTATTTATTAAAATCATTTATTTATTCTAAAGAATAATATAGTAATATATAAAACATATGCAAGGTAAAATACAAAATAATTATTTTTAATGTAGATACATTCTTCTATTTTTAAAATATATAATTTAATTCATAGAATATGGTAATTTTATATCTATGTTTTGTGAATATTTGTAATAAATATTATATGTTTGGGATTATATTTTTAAGAGATATTTTTATTTATTATATATTTATTTATTATTTTTTTTGTATGTATAATTATTATATATATATATTATTATTATTGACATTTAAGATATTTTTAAAAAATTAGTTGTGTGAATAAATTTATATAAATTTTAATTAAATATAATAATATATATCGAATTTCGAAATATTATAAGCATACATATATATATATATATATATATTAAATGATATAATATAATAGATACATTAGAGGGAAAAACATAACACAGAGTAAACATTACAAATGACTAACAAAATTAAATTAATAAAATATATTTTTTAATTAATTGTTATAAGTATTTATATATTATTATTTTTAACGTTAATATCAGATATTATTAAATTATTTTGTTCTTGTTCTAGTTTTATAATTACAAAAATAACAATTTATATCTTAGGATATATATTATATAGATAAGTTACACTATATTGTAACATACTGTTGATGCACATTGAACAACTATTGTTCTATACGATTTTATATTGTTTACAAAAAAATATTTATGTTAGTTGTTACTATACTATTGTATTGTGAATATTTATAAAAATGTATTTGTATTATAATTTATCCTATTATGTAAAATTATATTTTATTACAAATAAAAAGATTATAAGCAGAGTAAAATATTTAATTATTTTATTTTATTATTTTTTAATTATATTCTTTTCTTCTTTTTTTTGGTTTTAAAAAATGGCACTAAGGTTACAATAAAAAACTATTTTTGTATAACTGAAAAATAATTGTGTTATATTTATAAGGGTATATTAATTTTATTTATATTTTATATACTTAGTGTATTAATAAAATATATTGTTATTTTACAATTATTAATAATTTTAATCATAATATATTATATGTATAAAAATAAAAATGAAGTTCCATTATTTTAATATATTATTATTAAACATTCCATTGAATATATTAATATTTTCATCACATGTACACAAATAATAATAATTATATATATATAAATTAAGATATCTTATATTTAGTTATTATATATATATATATATAATCATAAATTATAAATAATTATAATATAAATATATAATTATATATATACGTATTATATTGTTTATAGGTAAATGATCAAAAAAATGCATACAACAGCAGTATACATCATGCACCAAAAACAAAAACGACAAAAATACCAAACATTAGGTTGTTATGTGAATGCGAATTATACGCGGCTCCAAATTATGACAACTCAGAAATGAAAGTTGTGATGCAAAATTTTGATCGACAAACAGAACAAAGGTTTAATGAATACGAAGAACGTATGTTGAAAAACAGAAAAAAATGTAAGGAACAATGCGATAAAGATATACAAAAAATTATTTTAAAAGATAAAATCGAAAAGGAATTGGAAGAAAAGTTAGCTGCTTTGGAAACAAACATAAACACCAATGACATACCTACTTGCATTTGCAAAAAATCAGTAGCAGATAAAGTTGAAAAAACGTGTTTGAAATGTGGAGGAATATTAGGTACAACGGTACCACAATTAGGAATTTTAGGTGGTATTTCTACACATATGTTGACAACTGCAGCTACGTCTGCTGCTATTGATGCTGGTATGAAAGCTGTCGTCGATAAACTTAAAGATTTCGTTATTGGATTTAGAGGAAATACTGTTGATTTGACACCAATTGTTAATCCATCAAGTTATAATTGTGGTAATCTTCTACTTGAAAATGCTAAGAATTTAACGAAGACAACATGCATGCCTAATAGTGCTGGAAAGGTCAGTACATTGTGCGCTCAAATACAGAATAGTGGTAGTATATCTACCTTTAATGGTTTCGCAGAAGCTGGTACTGATGCTTATAATACAACATGGGCAACCAAAACTGCAGAAATTAATAGTTTCAATATTGCCATGATGGCTTCAATTATTGCAATAGTAGTTATAGTTTTGGTTATGGTAATTGTTTATTTAATTTTACGTTATCGACGAAAAGAGATAATAAAGAAAAAATTACAGTACATAAAATTATTAAATCAATAAGTATATGCTTTCATAATATTAAATTCAATTTAATGTTATGTAAATTTTATATTTAAAATACAAGAATATTATAATAATTAAATTTTTATAACATTATATTTTTTTCCCTATAATTTTATTTTATTTATTCTTATGTGGTTATTAAATTATTAAATTAATATTTATTTATTCATTTTTTAGTGAAAAGAGAGTAATACATATATATATATATATATTTAAATCAAGAACCTACATGAATATATATTTATTTATTCTACAATATTTAAGAACACCTTGAAACATATATTTTTTAAATTCTTTATATAAAATAATATATAATGAAATATATTATATTATTAATCATATTTTGATATGTTATTCGAAATTTTATTATATTAAGTAATATGAATTAATATAAATAGATATAATTTTTATTAATAACATATATCTTTATCGTTTTTAGGATTTTATTTAAATAATATATATATAATACATATTTATTGTTATTTTACATTCCAATGTCATGTGTAATATAAGATATTATGTTAATTATATTTTATCTTCTTTTTTCCCCCTTTTAATAAAACAAAATATGTGTTATATTATTATAGGACACATATAAGAAAATGTAATATATATATATATATATATATAATTTTTGTTTATATAGTAACAACAAAAATATTTTGAACACAATATATCTATATATGAACACATTATAATATAATAATAATGAATTAACCTAATCATACAATATGTATTATTATAAAATAATAACAATATATTATATATAATAATTATAATTGTACTATAATAATCATGTTTATATGATATCCTTTTTATTTTCCTATTCTAATACATATAATTAATATTATAGAAAATATAAAATATTTTATTAATATTAATAACGTGAAAAATATTAAAAATAAATATATATCCTTTTTTTTGTTTTTCTATATATATATATATATATATATATATGATTATAAAGAATTTATTATTAATATTATAGAATAGTAAAAATTACTATAAGTTTATTTTTGAAAAGTATACTTTAGGAAAATTATTATTATAGTGTAATTACACCATTAGTTTTTTATGTATTGTAAAAATATTATATTTTAATTGGTATTATATAAATATAATATATATATATATATATATATATATGTAATGTTTTATTTCATACAAATTATAAAAACAAAAATAATTATATTATTTATATTTATACATATCAATATAAAATACAATAGGTAATTATGTGATATCTTTGGAAAATCTTTTAAATTGTATTATTGTAATACTAATAGTATATTTATAATTTTTTCAAAAAATATATTTTTGTAATTGGCTAATATACAAAACCTTTAAATATCATATTATATATATATATATTTATATATATTATTGTTTATAAGTTATAATAGCATAATTAAATCACATAAAATAATAAATACAATAGGGAGTATTTTCTAACATATAATAACGCTTAGAAATATGTAATAAACTAAAAAGAAAAAATATAAATAATAAAATACAAATAAAAATTATTCTGTTACATTAGTTTTAAGATTAATATTATATTTTATTAATTACAAGAAATTTTGTTATTGCTTCAAAAATAGTAATTATATTAGATTATATTTTAGGATATTTTTTTGATAAAAATCATGAGGGCAATTATAATATATATATGGTTTACACCCATAAGGACTATTATTCTACACATTTATATGTGTATATGCAGGAAAATATATTGTTTTTTATTAACAATTTATAATATATAATATAATATTTTTTAAAATATACTTTAATATTAATATATCAGAATGTTTATATATGCATATAAGAGAATTACCTTAAGAAAATTACAAAAAAAAAGAAAAAAAAAAATTGGAATCTAAAATTGAAAATAGAAAAAAAGGAGTATTATCATATTAAAATATAAATTTTATTATCATTTGTTTTGTTTCGTTTTGTTTTCTGTTTTTTTTGATTTATTTCGTGAATTTTTGTACTATATCGTTTTTGTTATGTTTTATATATTGTATCCCTTTTTTATGCTACTTGTAATTTTATGTATTCGTAATATGTTATATTTTTTTTTTGATTGTATTGGTGGTATTTATAATAAAAAAGAAATAAAATTATAATAAAAAATGGTTTATTGAATAAATATATATATACAATTTAATATATAATATGATATGTTTTTTAAGGAATATAATTGTGAATTGAAGTAATATATTTATTTGTATTAAATTTATATTATAGACAAATAATTATTTTTTGAATAATATCTTTCTTATAATAACAATAATAAAATACATAGTAGTTCAGATGAAGATATTTTGGATGATCAAAATTAGATAATACAAAAAAAAAACATGAAAAAAAATTATTATGAAATTTTATATGTAAAACAAGATTTCGATATAAATGAAATTAAAAGAAAGTTTTATAATTTATCTTTAAAATATTATCTAAGATGAATAAAGTAATAATTTAGTGTTTCATAATAAATTTGAGAATACAAATGAGACATATAAAATATTGAGTTATCAGAATAGAAGAAAATTATATGATTCCGGTGATTTTGATGAATGAGATAAAATGATAATTATTGTTCCTTTTATATTTTTTAATTTAATATTTACCTCTGATATGATGTATGAATATATTGAAAATACCAAAGTACCTATTTTTGTTAAATTATTTTTTGGGAAAAGTATTTTTATTGAAGATATATTTTATTATGTTGGTATGATTATGAAAGAAATGATGGAAGGGCAAAATATAAGAGAAGAGGAAGTAGCTGAATTATTAAAAGATAGATTAGATTTATATATAGATAATGAAGATGAATGGGAGAAGTTAATGGAAAATGAAATTAGCATGTTATTAAAGTCTTCATTTTCTAATTTTATATTAGAATCTATAGGATGGACATATGAGAATGTTTCTAATATTTTTTTAGAAGAAAAAGCAAATTCTGGTATAAATAAAAAAGATATATATTTAAAAGAAGCTAATGAGAGAATGATTAGAAATTCAATTGTTTTGAGACAATGTAAAAGTCGTTTTATATCTATAATAACAAATTATTATCCTTTTAAAGAACAAAATAATCCTTTTATAAAGCAGGCACAATATGTATCCTCATCTAATTATGTATTGGATGATATAATAAATAATATAGACTATAGTATAGATAATATACATAGAGCCATAGATAATTTATACTATGAACATATATTAAATTTATTAGAGGAAGAAAAAAATGAAATACTAGAAGAAATATTAAGGAATATTCTAAAAATTATTTTGTGTGATGTTGAAACAACGGTAAGAAGATCAGCACAAAAAGTATTACAAAATGCAGAAGGAGATACAAATTTGATGCTTAAAAGAGCTAAAGGGTTACAATCATTGGGTAGA